>NC_072731.1:201965198-202112229 GCF_026930045.1 Uloborus diversus
ATTAGAAGGTGACAGTTACTATGAATTTCTTGTTTTTCAGTGTTGTAAACAAATATCGGAAGAAGAAGAATAATTTAACTTTTATTTCAGGGTTTATGTAAAAAAAATATTGATAAAAGGTGGACTTATTCACAATGGCTTCTGAAATTATTATACAATATATTCAGAAGCTATTAAAAAAAGAGCTGTCTAACCTAGAAAAAAGTAACCAATGAGTAAATCTTTTAATAACTAAGAAGAGTATGATTTATTTCATCAAAATTTCCAAAAATCAGAAAATATCAAAAAATGGACTTAACCGCATTGGCTTCTGAGCGGCTCATATGTCAAGAGACTCATTAGGTTGCCAGTCCTGTGGCTTTCCCTTCTTTAAGTGGTTCTGGTCACAGCCTGTCGCCGCCCCCACGGACGGGTCCGGGGCGACCTTTGACTGGGTCAGAGCTCATCGCTCACCCTGAACGATGTGGAGACCGGGTGAAGTGCTCTCCTCTGGAAGTGTTGTTAGGGTGGGCTCGGGGTGGCCTTTTGCTGGGTTGGAGCTCATCGCCCGCCCTTGATGACACGGAGGCCAAGCGAAGGCTTCCCTCTAGACGTGGAGCACGGACGGGCCCAGGCAGCCTTTTCCTGGGACAGAGCTCATCGCCGCTTTCGAGGATATGGAGAACGGGCCAGGGGCTCTCTCCGGACATGGAGCACGGACAGACCTGGGGTGGCTTTCCACTGGGGTGGAGCTCATCCCCTGCCCTCGAAGACATGGAGGCTGAGAGAGGGGCTCTCCTCAAGACGAGTAGTATGGATAGGTCCTGGGCAGCCTTCTATTGGGTCGAAGCTCATTGCCCGCCCTCGAGAACGTGGATGCCGGGTAGGGGCTCTCATCCGGATGTGAAGCACGGACAGGCCCATGGCGACCTTCTACTGGGCCGGAGCTTATCTCCAGCCCTTGACAACATGGAGGCCGGGTGAGGGGCTCGTCTCCAGACATGTACCACGGTCGGATCCGAGGCAGCTTTCTACTGGGTCAAAGCTCATTGTCCGCCATCGCAGACGTTGAGGCCAGGCGAGGCCACCTAAATGTAGGGCCTGATGCAAGGACAGATCCAGAAATGATTCAAGGAGGAGGCAGTTGATTTCTTGACTTACTTTTACTATGTAGCTGATTATACATACTTGGGAAAGGGGGGGGGGTGCGACACACGATTTTTAGTTAAAACAACTAAAATATAGAATTTTTTCCAAGGAGGTTCTTAAATCTCTTCCTTTCCTTTTCCGTTGAAAAAGGAATTCTAAAATTGCGTTTTCTCTAACACTATCTAAAATGTCTACAATCGTATCTTTCAGACTTAAATTTCGCAAAATGTCTGTAGTTAAACCTTTAAATATCTCCTTCTAACATCGCCAAAGATCGTCCAAAATTGCCCTTTTGAAACTTTATCCTGAAAATTTTCCGGTAGGGAGATACGAACCCCATTTCTTTCCTTAACGTCATCATAAAAGGCCGACGTTTGCGTTTTAGTGCTTCCATTTTGGAAAAATTACCTTCACAGGTACCTCGAGGGAGGGGCAATCGCCCCCAGCACTCCTCCCTTGTATCTGTCCTTGGCCTGATGCCCTTACTGTACAAACATTGCTCACTGAATGACCAATCAAGTGTGAAATAGTGCACATCTAATTATGACAGTGTTATATGATTCATTTGATCAAAGATTGCCACCAAGAAGGGATAGCCTTCATTACTCAGTCAAACACATAACATTGCTTACCTAGATGGTTTCATCAAAATGCTGTTCATCATACCTACTTTATAATGATAAAAGAGTACTTAGTACAATTGCTAATATTCACAAGTATGTTTTGGCATGTTAGTTTTTATCAACAATTACTACTAGTTAATCTGCTGATGTAACTGGTGAGAGTTTCAAATAAAAGACTGCAAATATATAGTCAATGATAAGTTTGTCATATAGTTATGCCAGGAAGGAGTTAAACAGTTTTGTTTTTAAAACACATAGATCTTAGCTATCAGCAAAGAAATAAATTTCTTTTTTGTCACTATGAGCATCAGCAATTTTATATCTATGAGTACAGTAGAAGACCATAATAATAAACATCTTGGACCAGAGGTTTTGCGTCATATAGGTTTTGGTTATATAGGTTTTGCGTTACATAGGTCATTTTTCAAAAATTTACAGAATTTTTTTATTTACAGAAAATTTCCAGAATATATCAATTTTGCACATTAGAATAAGTTTTGATTACAATGAGTATTAAAGCTCAAATTATGCAATTTAATGTTACCATTCATGAACAAATATCTGTCACAATCAAAAGAAAGTGCATAGTGCATTTTTGCTAACTTCATGGTTTGCATAACAGCTGCATTTTCAAGAACAATCTGAGACTAAAAGCTTATTATCATTTAAAAGCCTTGAATTAAGTTGGGAAGATGAAAAAAAGTTTTTCAAAATTCATTTTATCAAAGAGTTGTTATGTTCGCAAGGCAAAATAGAATTCTTTTAAGCTGAAAAACTTATTGCTTACTTCTGAAAAGTTGTGCATTTCATAGAGAAATGCATCTCATAGAGAAATGCATCTCATAGATCAGCATTATAAAGGTATTTCACTGTAATGCATCTCAACATACACACATCAATTATACTATACTATTAAACAATTGCAACAGGAGAGCGAAAAAACCCATTAATCATAACTATACCTCATACTCTTTTACAAAGAAGTCCACTGGTTCCAGGTATATTTGTGAGCCATTCAAAACTTGATATGTATGCTGATATACACAAATGTCCTTCTTTGGGACACAGGTATATTTGTTGCAACAGCGGCCTTCAAAGGTAGAGAGTCTGAATCCAGGAGCACACAGAGGAGGAGGGTGACAGTTTTCTGTCTTACAAATAGTTTTGTACTCTGGGCAGCAACTAGCGGTGTAAAGGCTGATTTCCTCTCCTTCTTCAAGAAGAGGCACAACAATAGGAGGGCAGAGTTCTGGCATGCATTCTGTTGGAATGAAAAGGGACATTAATATATATTTCTCTTACATGGACATGGTGTGAAATTGAAATACAGTAGACTCCCGATCATCCGCGAACGGTTTATCCGCGGGGCGGATTATCCGCGAATCAATCAACAATCACGAACATGTATTTTCGCAGTAAAAAGCGAATACCAGTGGCTGTTTTTTTTTTTGAAAAATTGTACATTTACACTCAGTTGTTTTTGCTTGCTTGATTGATTTGATTTAATTTTATTATTATTATTATTATTATTGTGCGTTCTTCATCGTACATACACTTGCTTGTTATTGATGTTAAGTTCGGTTGTGCAAAAATACAAAACATTTGTACTGTACTCTATATATATTTTCACTGTTTGCAGAAAGTGTTATGCATCAATACAGTTAAGAATTTGAGATAGGACAATTTTTACCTGATTTGTCCCCCCATTTTAGTCTTTGTGCGGTTATCCGCGATTTTTATTATCCGCGGCACTTGTGCCACCGAATTCCGCGGATAATCGGGAGTTTACTGTAGTTCGACAAGTTTTTCTTTATTATTATTATTATTGTTGTTATTATGTAAAAATAGGTGCAAAAGACATCTTTATATATATATATATATAAAAGGATGTACTCTTATCCCTGCTTAATCTGGTAACGGATAAACAAATACCCCTCTTAAACGAATAGAACCTCCTGGAACCGAATATTTCCCCATAGACTCAATGTTAAACATCCCCGCTAAATTGAATGATTTCCCCGGATACTGGACAATTGAATAATATTCATCGGCTTTTGCAAATATTTTTGTCAAAATATTTTAAAATAAATTAGAAATAATTTAGTAAGAACAATTGTCGATGTAAAAATATAAAATGATATTTTTTGCCTTCAACGGGTTGAAAAACTTATATTTTTCATCAAAAAATTTCCCCCATTCTATATAATTTCTTTTGTCGTTGCCATTTAAAAAACAATAAACAGCGCAATCGATAGTTAAATTAAATAACACAAAAAAATATACACTTTTCAGACGATAATAAATTGAAAAATATTAAATGTAAAACATGGCAGACAAGAAGGGAGAAAATGACTTTGAAAAGTGTTCCCAAAAGACATTGGAGCAAGCAATCCACTATTACAGATTTTGTTTCCAAAAAGTATTGCACTGAAATAAGGTGCCAAGACAAACATTTCATAACTCAAGCTGAAAGTTACTTAATTTTCATAAGTACTATAATATATGAATAAAGTACAGTTGGTTCTCTGCTTAATGACTTTCAAGGGACCACAAAAAATCATCCTTAAGTAGAAAGCGTCCTTAAATAGAATGCTTTTAACACTGTAGTGTACCATCTGGGACCGTGAAAAGCCGTCGTTAAGTAGAGAAAGTCGTTAAATAGAGCATCGTTAAACAGAGAGCCAACTGTAGTAAACGATTTTGTTGTTTGCTTAGCTTATTTCAAAAACTTTTTACAAATAACATTAGTTAGTTCTTTTACATAGCTATTGATTTATAATAATTTATAATAATTACATTTTAAAAAAAAATGTTGTCAATGTAGAAAGGTAAAGCAAATTTCCCTGCTTAATTGAATAATATTTCTTGGAACCGATGATATTTGATTAAGCGGGGCTGACAGTATATGATTTTTGTTTTTGCTTGCATGTTCCTTATAGGACTACAAAAGTAACAACCAGCTCCGGGCTCTGGGCGTAGCGAGGCTGGGCCTAGTCAATTTATCACTGAATGAAGAACAAAAGTCTTCTTAAAATTACTCATCTCATTTCAGATAACAGCTGCTTCTGGTGAGCTATTCTAAATCTCAGCAATTTCTTAATATCAAGATTAGCTGCAGATTTGAAAAGCTTAAAACAATGAACCCTGCTTTTGCCATTCTGCACAGATTTAGTCTATCAACATTTTAATAAATTTAATGAACTGAATCATGTCTCCTTCGAGTATCTTAGCTCAGGGCTACCCATCTTATACTTTTTAAGTCAGAAATCATTATCAAGATCTAAAAGTTCATTAATTGGCTTCCAGATCTAGACACTGATTCCTGATTTCAGGTGATTTGAAGCAGATACATCATTTGAAGAAGTGAGAAGTAAAGGGACGTAAGTGGACAATTTCAAGTTTTGAGTAAAACGCCTTTAAAGCAGCGGACCTAGGTAGGCTTTCATTGAAATGTTTTTCTAAATCACGCTGTATAGAAGTACCTACCAGGGCTACTAGTACTATCTCTAGTCCCAAAACAAACGAGTTGTTCATCTACCATTTGTACTGGTTATCTTTAAATTTTTCATTTTGGCACATACATCCCTTTGCTTATCACTGCCTCATTTAATATAATTGGTAACTTAAAAATATCTTTCTAAAATACTAATTAGTTGAAGCAATACAAAACCATGCTTCACCTTAACCATATAAGATTATAGCAAGAAAAGATAATGTTATTTACCACATCGATACTCGGGACACCCATCAATGATTGTTTGAACATTGGCTTCTCCTGTGGGGCAGGCCTCTAGCTCTCGATTGGTACACAGTTTTTCAGCCATTGGCACTGGGAAAAATAAATAAGGAAAACAGAATCAGTTTAAATATTTCAAAGAATGATAAGGTCAGACATCAATTTACCAATGCTGACTTTTGTAAAGAAATATATTTGCATAATCAAACATATATTGTGACAAATTTATGATTGGATAGTACAAAAAAACATACATTTTAATTAATTGGAAAATGTAATTAATACATTCTTTATTTTGATTTTTATGAAAGAATTTGATAGCTAAAAGTGCACAATATACAAGGAAGGGTTGTTAGAAAAATATCCAAACTTATTTTTTCTGAAAACTAGATGTATATGAATCAGGTGTGTTCGCATGAACTGACTTTGAACCTTAGTAAGCATGCATGAATTTTTCCTGTCATTCACTGGCAGAGAGATTTCGACGGAGTTAGTGTGTAGGGTTTTCATTGGATTTTTCAATTTCAAGAAAAATGATGGAACGATTGAAACAACACTACTGCTTCAAATTTTGCAAGAAACTGGGCAACAGCCAAGGGGGGGGAAAACATTGGAAAGATGCAGATGCCTTTTGATTACGATTTCTCAGCACATTTCTCCCACTTAATTTCTATGTTTGTAATGTATATGTAATTTTGATGAAGAATAATTAAGAAATTTTGAAATAAACTAATATCTTTTTGCGGTTTGATTATTTATTAATGAAACAATTAAGATGCAAAAAAAAAAAAAAAAATGCTTTTTATTTGTCAAAAAAGTAAAAATGACAGCTTTAAGTTCCTTACTACAACCTTATTTTTGCCATTCTGTGCTTCATTTTCCCTTTATGACTGGCACCCTCATGAGAATGGATGCTTCTAAAATAAGGTGTGAACAAGTGCCATCTTCTGATTGCCAGACTTTATTCATATTTTTTAGCACTTCAATAAACTGCTGAAAAAGTTTGGGTTGACTGGGGGGGGGGGGGGCGAAAAATGTACATTGAACTAGATTGTTAGAATTCAAAACAAAATGGACAAGAAGGAATCCTTGCAATAAAAAGTGGCTTCAAAAAAGCATAGTGAAATGAGGAAGCATAGGCGGCTGGTGCACCGAAAAGGGGGGGGGGGGGAGCATGACCACTAAAGTCAGGGTTTTTTTTTAGTTATTTATTTATTTATTTTTTGTAGAAAAGGGTTGTTTTAAAGGCTTTTAACATTTATGATTCTATGACCTCCAAAAAGTGGAATATGGCCACAAAAATTGCGACAGATGGCCCCGAGACTTCCCCCTCCAATTCAAAGTTCCATTTTTATGAAACAAGATGAGAAAAGTTCATTAGTTTAGAATTTTTAGCTGACTTTGGTGGAAAAAATCAATCCACCCTGAATTAAATCATTTTTCAATCGGCTATTAACTTTTAACTCTAAAAAGTGAGGGGGGGGGCAAGGCCCCTTTTATTTTTAAAGTAAGGGAGTAGTTCCCCCCCCATACAATTGGCCTATGTGAGGATGTTTTTAGTTGGGTTAGAATGATACATGCTATACAAGAGCGCTGTTAGACATCACTTATTTCAATGCCAAAATAACATAATTCAAATAAAATGACTCAAATCATAAAGATGGCCAAATGATAGGCACTTCCAGAATTTTTCCGGGAGTGAGCACCACCACTTTCAATGTGCCTGATAAAGAGTATTAACAAAATATTAGCTCACAGCAAATAAATGCATCACAACAGCTGTTGGCACTTTTTGACAACTTTTGAAGAGTTTCCTTGGAGTCACAAATTGGTGGCTCAGGACATTCCACAACTGTACAGATGGTATTCAAATCTGCAGAACACAAGCAAGTCTTGCAAGCTCCTACAGACCATTCATCACCAACAACATGTCCCTCATTATCGCACACTTCGCACTTTGATTCATCTATGCATCGACCCAACTTCAGCACTTGACCGGGCGGGCAGGTGCAAGTGTAGAGTGGCATCAAGTCGCAATCATCAACATGGTAATCTTTGTAATTGTTGCAGGTTTTTGGACAAGCAGAAGTACAGTCAAAGACCATGTCTTCTGGACAAGATGTTTCTACACAAGGAAAGAAATTCAAATGAGATAAATCTATGTTCTTTCAGTTATGCATACAGGCAGTATATTTTAAACAATACTTTTTTTTTCCAAACTAGAAATCTTTAAAAATTATTTTGTTGAAATTTGTAAAAATGGATTAATAAAACATAATGCCTCATCTTATGGTAGTTATAATGTGGACTAATGTACATTTGTGAAATAAATAGCTAATACATTTGTGCATACAGGTTCAAATCTCTACCAAAGGCTCACAACCCAAACTGAACTACTCTCATCTGAGCAAACCCTCGAAGATATAATACATTGGGTGTGTCTTCTTGTATCATTAGCTTTGTGTAGAAAATGGCATTAAGTGTGCAATAAAATAGGAAAAATCTCTTGCAAATCAATAAAATGATACATTGTAATTACTTTTGGGATTATTTCATCGGTGGCAAGTCCTAGACTTTTGAAATGGTTGAAAATGGAAATAAAGGCTTTATCTTTATTTTAAAGTGGTAAAAATTTAGTTCCAGTAACAGTTTAGTTGGCTCAGATATTTTGAGAGATACTTCCATTACCGAGCAAAAGAAATTATTTAAATACTGTTCATGGAAATATTCAAAACTTACTTGCATTACATAGTCATAAACTTCAAGCAATGAAACAAGAATCTAACATGTTTGGAGTCTTTGCAGGTTGTTTTGTGCAACAATGATATGTCTGTTGCATTGGGATTGGCCATAAATGGGTTTGTTTAGATCAGAAAGTATCATGAGAAATTTCAAAATATTATCATTCATGCATTGATAAAAAAATTAATTATCTTAATTAAATGCTTTTTATATGTTATAGATGAGTTCACATCATAAACATCTGTAAAATGAATCTTAAGGAATCTACATTCATTAAATTCATTGGGACTTATTAAAAGTTCCCCTACGTGTCAACAGACAACTAACTCCCATACTGACAAATTTCTTAAGTCCCTTTCAAAATATTCAAGTGAAATTGTTAACACACCCTAGAAGACTTTTTCCCCTCAAGAAACAAATCTGTCTTATCATTTATAAAAATAGAATTGAAAAGTATAAAAAGTTCTGCAGTTAAAAGTGGGAAAAAAAGACAAGATTTACCACAACCACTGAGCAGCAACCACTCCACGAGGGACACACCCCTCTCACAGCACTGCTGAGAATATTGGAATTTGGATCGGCACATAGATGATTCAGGCTTACGGCTGTAAGTGACGTCGTTCTCACAGGAGCGTGCATACAGACTGGGGTCGAGGAACAACTCGCAAGAGCTTGCAGTGAAGTTGCAAATTCCAGGAGGAGGTTCTGGAACTTTCTCTCGTGGAAACTCGCACTTTTCCTTGGTGTTGGGTGGTTCCAACCAACTATATGCAAAATCTTCAATGTTTTCAGTTACATATCCGTTTCTGTGGTACAGATCATCAGATTCAATAAAATTGCAAACTCCTGAAACAAAAAATCATCAAAACTAGTATACACAACCATTATGAAACTCATTCAAATGTAGATGATGAAACTAATATAAAAGCAATTCAGCAGTTCCATATCATACAATGTCTTTGAAAGTAATGCAATACCAGAAGAAACAAGAATTTTTTTTTTTTTTTGAAAGATACATCTGAGGCTAAGGTAATGACAAGAGATGTTTTGTGCACAACAGGTTAAGCTAAAAAGGGAAACTTTTTCTATTCCTAAATCATTAGTGGATCAAAATTGTCTGCAAGTAAATACATTGTCCCCAAAATTTGAGAAATGTCTGACAATTTTTTACAGTGCATATCCACCTTAAAAATAGCTTGAGATTTTATGCAGTTGAGACATTAGACCATCTTGGCACAAGAATTAAATCAGATTTCACAGAATGCTTTCTCATCTGCCCCTCCACCTTTTTGAAAAGTTGTCATGCCTCTGTAATATGATATAGTATGCTCAAGTGTGACTTACTGAGTAGAAATTTTTTGAAAAATCAGAAGGTTAATTGAATATGAAAAAAGTTTTAGTGGCCTTAAAACAATTCAGAGCAAAATCAACCAGAAAACTTTTATCTTAGGTATGTACATATTTCATGTAAAATAGCTTATATGCGTAATTTATAATGCATATAACCTAAAAAGGGTCAAAAGTACTGAAACATTATTTTACCACACAATCCTTCAGTTTTGTTGAAGTAGAAAAAAGCCGGAAGTTCAATATTGAAGCCATACATCTGATCAAAGTACCGTACAACCAGATTTATTTCCTTGATGTGAACAACAGTGCTCTTGCCTGGGATAAATATTATGCTAATCCCACCATGTTCAACAGGAGAGTCTTCAGCATTGAGCTGCTTTGAATCCAAGTAAATCTAAATGAAATGAGGGCAATTTGTCACATTTCTTTAAAATTGAAAAAAAAAGCCAAATTATAACTGTTTTAAATAACTGATCATAATTAACAATATTAAAGCATAAAATTGCAAAATTATAATATACGTATGTTATATGTTTTGGACTTGCGATGAAACCTTTCTCGATTGCAGAAAAAGTTTTGAACTTCCATCAGGAAGTAACAGTTACCAAAGGTTTGGTGACTGCACCTGTCTTTGACTTTTGGTGACTTGCCTTTGGTTGTCTTTGGTGACTGCCGCAATTATTGTCAGAAATTTGAAACTTTTTTCGCATTGAAAAGAGATTCCTTGCAATAGTTATAAAAAAATTTTGAAATGAAAAAAAATTTTTTTTTAGTACTTTTTGATTTTAATCATCATTTTTTTCCACAAAGGTAAACACAGTAATTATATTATTAGCATAATCTACTGGAATACAGAAGAAGTCAAACAGCAATATTCAACCCTTTTCTGGAACCTCACCAGGAAAACAGTCATGCACTTAACGGATCATTGTTATGTGAGGATGATTAAGGTGTTAATTAAAAAAAAATTTTTTTTCAGAACTTTTAATCAACTGCTATCATGAGAAGGGAATAAACAAGAATGAAAGTTGCAGAAATTCTCAAGACTGATTTTTTTTTTTTTTTTTTCAGATAGAAAGGGAGAGAGTTCAAAATTTAGTTTTCAAGTTAGCAGAAGGATTGAATACAGAACTTAATACTTAAAAAACAAAAACTTGTTTTCTAGGAAAGTTGATCAGGGAGGGAAAATATTAGCAAACTCACCAAAGAATTATAATTTAAAAAAAAAATAAAATTATAAAAAATTTCAATTTTTTTATCATTAGGTAATGAGTAGCACATTTTTTTAACTGTGATCATAAAATACAAATTAAATAAAAAGCAAAATTCTCAACTTCCTTGATTTAACCCACTCACTGATTATTTACCACATTTTAATTCTTATCTTGTTGTCTTACTCTGTTTTGAACTGTTTTTAAAAAGATGGAAATCCACCAAAATATTGAAAACTTTCTTCCTTGGGAAGAAACCATAGGAATTGGATTAGATAATTAAAAATAGGAAGCATCAATTTCTAAAAACTTGATATTTATAAAAAAGATTAACACTGAAGGCATCTTTTCAAATTTTCAATAATCAAAGCTATTTATGTTCTGCTTTTATATTTTGAAGCTTAGTACTTTTAGCTTATTTTTATGTTTTTGCAATGTCAGGTGTCAAAAACGATATTAAGCTTTTTGCTATAATATGCAAGAAACTTTCAGTATCTGTTTTAAGGTTTACATTACTTTTTACTATTATCTCAATAATGCACAATACAAAACACATGGAACAAAAATACAAAGCTATTTCGAGATAAATAGGGTTTTTTAAAGATTGTTAAGCTTTTTATAAATGGCCCTGCCATTCAACACATAATGATATGACACATTCCACAGTTTATAAGTTGCCGTGAAATATTCGTCTCTTCTCTTTTTTTAAACATTCCAAATTATGTTACCTGTAGATTACTCCCTATACAATACTTAAAGGTGGAAAAAGCAAACATAAAATAAAAAAAAAAACATATTAATAAAAACTTATGCTGGTATCTCGATGTGGTAACATGCTTTAGCCCCGGCTAACTGGAGGTAATTTACTGATTATGGTTCAATTCATTAATCAACACTTGAGTTGAAAGAAAAGTTTTTGTTCAAGAGTTACCTTAGATTAAAGGGTAGATTAGTACAGGGGGGGGGGGGGGAATGTGGTCCTGTCAAATGTCAATCTATAAAAGCTCAAAATCAAATTCTGATTTAAGGTTCATTTCCACACGCCTTTCTATTGGACCAACACTTAAAAAATATTACTATCATGACCCCCCTCCCCACCCCACCCCGTAAAATTCAATGGTGCAGTCTGCGTCATGACCTCCTGCCTAGATGGGCACCCCTGAGTAACAGTTGAAGATCAGAAGAATTTGTGTCCAAGTACTCCCCCCCCCCTCCGCCCCAGGTTTACAGTATAAATTTTAGTTGCATACAAAAGTTGCAATTTGAGTTCTTACAGATCGCCGGGGAGTAAAGAAGATTGACTCTTTATTCCATACAGTCTGAAAAAATATGATAAAGATAGAAAAATGATCTTCCTTTTTTACTTCAAAACAAAGCATTTGGGTCTGAACAATCTACTTAATCGTACATTTTAAATCATAATGAGAAAACTAATTTTAGGAGTTTTCTTTTTTTCCCCTACTCTTAGCTTAAATCATTTATGAATAAATTCTAGTAATTCGAACTGCCTCCTTTAATACTGTCTTAATAACCACAAGTTCAAACATTGGCACTTTAGAAAAGCAGAATATTTTCCAAATCAAAAGTTAAAACTATTTACTGGCTTATTCCTGAATTTTTCAATTGTGTGTCCATTCCACAAAATGGTCAATCCATCTGTACAAGAAGTAAGAGGTTCTTCTGGGCATTCAACGTTCGTAGCCAAGATGCGAAAATTCATGACTTGATCATCAGCTTGTTGGTGTTGAACCAGAATGTAGGTGCAATTTCCTTGAAATGCATAATAGTGGCCATCAAAAGTGATGTAATTTGGATCCCCATGGCCTCTGCACACACCTAATAAAATACAAATGAAACCATCATAATCTATACAAAATTTAAGATTTTAAAACAGGGTGTACACAGTTTAAATCAAAGTACCTGGACGACCGAGCCTTGCTCGGCTTTAAAAGAATTATTTTTTGTCAACTCGTGTTTTTTTAAGGTTCAGTACTTTTCCAAATATACTTGAAAAGCTTCACGTTAACGAAATATTATGTACTCGACCTTCTTATAACACTAAAGTACCAAACAAAGAAGATTCTGAATGTCTTTAAATCAACATTTTGCTTTAAACTATCTGTTACATTTGTTTCCACTATACAATTTTCTTGTCAGTAATTAAAATATTTTGACCTTAGTTTTGCTATGGTAAAATCGGTTTTTAACCGAATACTTCCTTTCATACTATGATGCGTTTCACGATTTTATCCCATTTGAGATTTTCTTTTTGAATAAGTACTTTTAGTTTTTACACCAGAAAATGCTACATACAGCACGATATCCATCAAAACTGATGATCCACAAACCATGCCAACAAATGATAACTGTCTTAACAAAACATAAACAATCTCAAGACATGCACTTCTTCGAAATAAAATTTAGATGCGTGATTTAAAAAACATGTTAAACTATTTGAAATGTAAAAAGAAAATAAATAAATAAAATAAAATAAAATAGGATGGTCAAGCAATAGTTTCACTTAAAAAAGAAAAAAAAGCCTTACATCGACTTACATAATACTTTTGAATTTGTTTTCAGCCAAGTGTGTTTGAAATTAGCCAAAGTGGCCAATATCAGCCAAGCCTGGCAACCCTAAGCAAGTATAAAATTTTAAGGCGAGAAGAGACAAATTTTCATTGTTATGGTTGCAAATCGTCTGCCTGATGCGTCAACTCACAGTTTACTTCAAGGCTTAACTCAATTTGACTTTATATTAAAAAACTGTTTTTTGTAAAAAATCGCGTTTTTACAGAAAAAACACTGATGTAGATGAACTTAGAATGCAAAACTACAATTAAATCCAAGATTTCATCCAAATCGTTAGAGCCGTTTCCGAGATAAGAAATATATATATACCCACAAGAATTGCTCGTTTAAAGATATAAGATGATTAAAATCAAATGCTAAAAAGAATAGCATTACTTTACAAAATATTCAAATTGAAAATTATAATTTTGAATAATAGATGATAATGCTTTTAAATCACAATATTAAAGTTTATTTTAGGAGCTGTTTGAAAAACTACTATATGAATGTGTGGTGTTGTATAAAATTATCATAATGGATGGTTAATTAATTTCTTGGTTCACATTTTTGTAAAAATAAAAATATCATTACAAATTTCAAATAACTCCACAGTTATATAACAACATAGATGCAGAAAGTTTTCTTGTATTTTTATAAATTTTTATAAAAAGCTCCTTTATTTATTTTTTACACATATGCTATGTGATTTGAATATGATTTGTATGTTAGCATTACATGTATAACTAACTTTATTACTGTTCTCAACTATTTCAAAATTTCTGGTATTCTGTTAACATTTTACTCTGCTAAAACTGGTATGTTTTGTATCCACTCTTTTTTGAAACAAAAATTAAGAACTTTTGAAGATTTCTTTTTAAGGAGCAGAAATATACTAAATTATATTCAAATGAAGTAGTACGGTCCATTTTTTGGTTTTTTGTCTTTGGTGGGCTGGACAAGGCTTGGATTCAAAGAGAAAACTATTATAGCTTATCTAACTGTTGTGAATGTTGTGACATAGCTAGACCTCTTAGAAGAGACACTCTTTCCACCCCCATTCTGTTCATAACCTTCACACCTTCAACACAGGTTTCAAAGATGCAACTGCTAGACTTGCTCTGGAGCAAGTCTGCAAGGATGCAATTCTGTGTTCCTTTGTAGATACCATAAAATACCAAGTTTGGAAACCATAAACACTGAAAAGGAATTTCTTTGCTCTAAAGTTTTTCTTAAATCTAAAACACTAACACATAAAGGAAGTGCATAAAAATTTGAGCACCCAAAATAACTTAATCTCACGCTTTTGTTGCCCCTGTTGCTAGCAAATACAGAACGTTTGTGTTTCTGTTTCTTAGAGAAAAACTTATTACCTTCTCTCTCATTTGAACAGCCTTATTGAGCAATCACAATTGCTAATTGTTTTCATTTCACCTTCTTTGATGTCCGTGCCTTTTTCAACCTCCACCCTCCTCTGCAGCCACGAATCCTCCCGGTAGCCGCTGCTCCTGGTTGGTGGCGTCCATGTCCTAGACACACCCACCCTCATACACACAGGTCTACGCACACACACAAGCCTACACATACACAACTATACACACGTAACCGCTCAAGGGGAGGGGCAGGCTCGGTGGGACAGGAGCCATTTCTAGAAACAACATCTCTAATGAGTAGGATCCTGTCGCAACTCGTGATTGCCAAAAACATAATTTGAATTCAAAATTTTAGAATTTAAAATTATTTTCTTTTTTTTAGTTATCTTTGTTTTGTTATGCTTTATCATCATTCAATGTTTTGGTATGCTTGAACTTTAATCATAAGGAAATTTTACCATCTACACTTTTCTAATTCTGAGTCGCGCCCCCTCCAAAGGCAAAGTTCCACGTTTCATACGAATTTAGTGTTTGGCATATTAAAAATAACATACATATACATTCTGTTACATAACATACTTAAAAAGTACAGAGAAGAATCCTACAGAAAAAATTACAAATTTTGCTAAATAGTCTGGTTGCTTTTGGTGAACAGAGTTCACTAGACCTCAGATCTGGTGAAAGAATATTCTATTTTATTTTTGTCTGTAATTCCCCCCCCCCCCATACAAATATAGTTCTTTCAGCAATCAGCTTTTAGGGTAGCATTCACATAAATTAAAAAAAAAATAATCTTATAACACACAGTTTATTATTTTTTAGCATTTAATACAGGTGGCAAAGTCAACGGAAGTGCCATTTCCAAATACCCCTTCAATGCATTAGTTAAATTGTCTTTTAACTTCTAATGAGTTGACACATAAGAAAAAGGTTTCAAGAAGTGGATTTTTCTTCAATGTGCTTTGAACATAAAAACTCATTTTAAAAGGCATGCAACTACCCAATTACTTTATAAGAAATTAAAATATATATATATACATTTTACTTTGAAAAGAAATGGATAAAGAAAAATTAGTAACTTGTTTAAAATTTAATATTATCTCCAAAAAAAAAAAAAAGTACAGTCAAGTCTGCTTATTAGAATATTGGTTAAAAGAATATCCCGCTTAATGTAATACATTATCAATTTACCAAACCGTTGAAGTCTATTATTTTAATCCTGTTCAATGGAATATCCCGCTTATTAAAATAATTTTTCCTGGAAAATTTGCTATTAAGCGAGCTTGACCGTACCTACTAAAAGTTTTATAAAAACTTAAATCAAGATACAAATTAGTAAATTAAAAAATACAATAAAATGAACCATACCCTAGAGTCTATGTTAAAAATTTCTTCTAAATTAAATTTTGGAATGTCCATGGAGCTGCATTAAAATTTCTTACATAATTTATCTATAAAGTTTTAAAATGTGTATGAACTCAGGAAAAAAATCAACCTAAAGCCTATTCAAACCAAATTTGTTCAAGTAGAAACATCTAAATTTATTTAACAGGTCCAGTAAACTGTAAAGAACTTTTCGATGAAAACAATTAAAAAGTGCTTACAGTCTTGACACATTTTGGGCTTGACACAACGATTGTGGTGGCGAATCAGTCCAGAAGGACAGTAGCATCCAGGAACACAATCCGTACCACAAAGCTGCTCCCTTTGCTGGTAATTATCACACGTCAGTTCACAGCCAGGGCCGCAATCTTGCCATTCCATACCAAGTGGACACTCAGGCGCTAAAAACATGAACTCAAATAATGTACAAATAATCTTTGAATTTTTTTCCGAAAATAATTCTTTCCACCCTTTTTGAGTGATAAACTGTACTTCTATCTTTTTTAAAGGGAAATTTAAAATAAGCGTAAATCTCCTCTTTCTTATACGTAGTTTGTAGTTAATATTCTAATTATATTTCAAATAAACTTAATCTAGAATGCATGAAGAGACACTACATTAACATAAACTAATGAAAAGAGTAACACACTCAAACTTCTAATGGTAATTTCACAAGTTGCTTTGAGAGAAGCTACTTCTTATATGTTAAAAAAGTGTTACACATAGAAGTTATAATTTAATCAAAAAAGGCATCAAAGATTTTTGCACAAGAAGTTTGCAAACTCGCTATTTTTACCCCCGACACACAAAGGAAGTTTGACGTGTTTGTGTATCTGTGTGTATGTGTATCTGTCTGTGGCACACTAGTGCCTAAACGGATAGACCGGTTTTGAAAAAAAAAATTGGTTTGAAAGGAGAGTTGATTGAGAGTGTTCTTAGCTTGGTTGTGTCTTTGGATTACATTAATTAACGAAGATATTAATTACTAAACTCTAAAAGGTTTTTCACGATTTTTGCACACAGTGAAAACATATTTAAAAAATTAAAAATTTAATACAAAAATAAAGATAATTTTTTTTTTTGCGTCAGATAGAATCTGTTTGAAACTTCCATGTTTCATAGAATTTGAATTATAACGTTTTTTTCTAAGCAGATTTTAATAACTTCTAAGCTTTTATTCACCTGATTGATCACCAAATTCACTGTTGGCCAGCAAGGAAATTAAATGCAATAATTTAAAATTTTTATCTGTTGCCAGTTTCCATTTGTTAGCAAATAAAATAAGTGAAATTGATTTTTAATAGTATAACACTTTTTTAAAAAATTTCAATTTCCTTTTAATTCTATAATTGCTACTCAGTCAATTTTTTTTTTCATTTTAGTTACTTGTTACATAGTTCTATACATACATATTGATAAAAGACAACAATTGAATTTATTTTTTATAAATATAAATTGAAAAAATTGTATATTCACTAAACTAGATATTGAAATACAAGAAAACTTAACTTCATACATTCACCTTGATTTCACCTAGTCCATTTTTTAAACTTCAGTTTAAGTTTTAACTTAGGTTTAGTGTGTAGACAGACAGACACACACACACACACATATATATATATATACAGGGTGTTCCGTTTTAACCTGCAAAACCTTTATTTTCACAACCAATAGTCCTAGATGTATACTTCCAATTGCAAGAATGTTCAAAATCAGATGCAGAGTTAAGGTATCGAAAGTTTGAAGTAAAAATAAAAATAAGTCAAAAAATACAAATTTTAACTTTTTATGCGGGTCTCAGGTCCCCTAACTTATGTTTAGAGAAATAATCTCCATTGAAAACTATTATTGACACAAAAAACTTGACATTTGTGCAACCAAAACTCAAAGAGATATTTCAATTCAAAGTTATGAGGGACCATACAGAACATGAGACTGGATCTTATCGCCCTTTCAGAAGAATGACAGATCATCAAAATAAGAAAAGCAAGGTATTTATATTTTTCATTGCTATTCAAAAAAAAAAAAAAAAAATGAAAATGTTATGACGTGCACAAAAACACACTAAAAAACCTCAATCAATTTGAAAAACCACTCTTTGGACACATATAATTTCAAACACTTGATAACCGCTATATTTTCCCCCAAAAGGTGTTATTGACAGCAAGTGAAAAGTGGTGTAAGTCACAAAACGCTGCGTTTCATATCTCGGTGAATATTGGTCGTACTAATTCAAACTTCCTGAGCTGGAATTATTTTTCAAAGGAGATTATTTCCCTAAATATAAGGTCAGGGACCTGGGGCCCGCATAAAAAGTTAAATTTTGTATTTTTCGACTTATTTTTATTTTTATTTTCCCTTCAAAATTTCAATACCTCAACTCTGCATCTGATATTGAACATTTTTGCAATTGGATATATATATCTAAGACTAACGGTTGCAAAAATAAAGGTCTTGCAGGTTTAAAACGGAACATCCTGTATATATATACAGTGCAACTTCGATTTAATGATACCGGATTTAATGATTTCGGATTTAATGATTTCCTCAATTTAATGATACATTTCTCTGGTCCGGATTTGACTGCATTGAATATATATATATGCTCTTTGATTAAACAATATCCTTTTTTTAACGATAAATTTTTCTATTCCTTTGACAATCGTTAAAGAAAGGTTGTACTGTATATGACAATAATGCCCAAATAAAGAAAGGCATGTAACAGCACCAGATATGAGTGGTAGTTTAAGGGAGTCAGGAAAGCAAAAAATGGCTTAACTGTTGAAGTTATTTAAAAATATATCAATTTATCCAATGCCAACAAGAGATGGCCAAAGATAACTGGATTTCTAGAACTGTCAAAGATGTAAACTATTCAAGTGCTGTCATAGTGAAGAAATATGATGCAGGGAACAATGGCACTAACAAAAGTAAGTTTCACTTTTCACTCCAGGGTCCCCTGTCCCTGCCACTATTTGTGGTTTAGCCAGTTGAATGGGACCCTGAAGAAGACTGCTTTGATTTTTTGATCCAGACCAGCAACCGAGCAAACCCTGGCTCAGCACACCCAAAGGTATCGTTTCACTTGGAGGACTTTCTGACCACGAGCATATTTAATGCTCCCCCAGTCACCATTAATGAAGACGATGGATCTTCGACCAACTAGGATCAAAACCTGGGACTCTCCGGTCCCAAATTTGATGCCTTACTGGTCAGGCCATCACAACCTACGGAAGTAAACAACAGAAGAAATGCATTCGAGCATAATAATCTGCAACTGAGGAGCAACTTACAGCCCATAAAAAAGCCACAACTTTAGGCAGCCCTGCATATGCATTCCAGTAACTTAATCAAGATCCTCCATTAAGATTTCCACTTATTTCAATTACATAGTAATTAGAATTTTGTTCGTTTTTTTTTTCAGTCTAATCAATTGCTGGCTTAACTTGAAGTTTCTCTCTTAATTAGAGAAGGATGGTTGCATTACAAATTATCTTTGCTAGATATCATTCTGACAAAAAATGTTGCTTACTGCAGTCATATTTGATTCTCCATTCTGGAACAATGATATTTCCTTTAGATTCACAAGCCTCAACAAAGCCATCGTAGGCTTGACATTTACAAGAGAATAGATCAAAAGAGTCGCGAGACACGTCGAAATTTCCATCTGGTAAATTACGGGCATCAATAGTTCTTTGTTCACATTCACATATGAATAAAAGGCATGCTTCAATACGATTTTCAATTTTCACAAAATCAGTACAGGACGAATTGAATGGCTCTTCTCTAAAATAGAACAAAAGAGAACAATTACATGCTGAATAAAAAAAAATATGTAATAAACACATAAAACATTCACATCTTGGCTTTTATATTTAGTTACACCCTAATTTAAAAAAAAAAGGCAAACACGAGAAAAACAAAATACAGAGCAACATAAATGCCTTTAATAATCAGTTTTCCTTTGAAAATAAAAAGAACAAAAACCCATTTCATTTGATGCAAGTTTCCTTATAACATAGTGACTTCTAAGAGAGTCAAAAAGTACTTTTTAGTCTCCACGCATATTTTCTTCAGACAAAAGCAATTAAAAATCAAACAAACAAGTTCACTGTCTTTTCTTTGGCTACTGAATTGAGTACCAACTTTTCAAATACTAGTGTTGTTCTTTAATCTAAGTCAATCATGAGTCCCAAAGACACACACACATCATTATAAAACTGGGTCCTTAAAATGAAGTTTCCAAAATTGAGCAAAAAGACCAAAAGTTTTGAATGTTAAAAGATTGATAAAATTATTCTTCAAAACATTTTCATAAGGGTTAATATTTAAAATCATTAATTTAATACACCTGTATTATTTTACTGCTCTTATTATTTCTTTTCTAATGGGGCTGTGATAGAGGCTTTACCATTTGCAGAATTAGTGCGATCCCCCAATATAGCATCCATTCTTCATATGGCACCACTATTGACGGATGCCATTTCACGAGAAGTTCAAAGTACAATTTTCCCACCAGATGGGGGTTTTTGGACTCTCTTCAAAGCAAAACTGCACAAGGAATTAAATTCTGCTTAGAGTACTCAACTGCAGAGAGTTATTGTGGAAAAGGACAATTAAAACTGGAAAAATAGTTTTTTTTTTTTGTTCAGGGGAGAGAGGGAGTCAATTGTTTACCTCCTGCAGGAATAAGAACTTGGATTTTTTTGAGTCTTAATTTTTATTTTGAGCACACTTTGGATTTGAATGCTCTAAACACTGCCCCTACTCTTTCGATTTAACGTGTCTAATGGATGAACTTAACAGGGAATTTTACTCTCCATTGATTCTTAATAATTATTTATTACACATAATTTAGAGTTATGACTTTACGAAACATTTTTCTGCTCTCGACCAACATTTAAGTTTTAAAAATCAATGCCTAACACATTACCTTAATTCACTGCACACTTCAATTGCTTTCTGTAGTAGCTCAGGCGGACAACTGGCAGGCTGGCATTTCTCCAATGAGCCTATAGCCCAGCTGTTACCAAATTTTTCGTTAGAAATAGCCAGTTCCCCATTTGGCATAGTACGGTCATCAGACATCTCCCTGTTATATAAGCCGCATAATCCAAAAATGTGTCCTACTGAACATTTTGAAACCTAAAAATGAAATTCAACAAAATTACCCTTCAGAGAAACTTAACCCAAAGCAAAGAATTTATAAAAAGAAGTACTTATTACTTAGGTTATGTATTCAGATTAAATTATTTCTTAAAATATTAAACATATTAGGAAGAGTTAACATACATGTGTTTGAGATGCACTCTAGTAATATGAGTGAGATAAGATAACCAGTTAGATAGTTTAAAATTTCCTAAAACCTTAACAGTTACCAAAAGCAAGATACACATGAACTTCAATCAGAAAGCATTTAATCTCAAAAATACCCAATTAACATTGAAAAATATTTTTACATATGTTTCTGAATCTTATTTTAGGTTTCTGTCAAGTAATTTAATTTATGCAATATATATTAAAGGGTCGACCCCTATTACTACACCTTTCCGTAATAACGACCGATGCATGAAGTCCCGTTTCCTATGCCACAAATGCAATGTTATTTTAATGTCTATTACAGTGTCCAAATTGAATCGTTCATTCCTATATAACATCCAAAATTAAGTTTTTTTTGTCATCCTGAGGACTAATTATTCGAAAACTAATATTAAAATATTTTATGCTTTTAAATTTAAAATATTTCCATTGAAAGCAATTATCGGTTGGTAAAGGGTGAAAGAAAAAGAAATAATGAAAACCGCGAACAAATTGTAGACATTACGCTTTGTATTTTGTGGAGAAAACCAAGAAAGTGGAAAGCTCCTATAATATCTATCTGAGAGGAGAAGACATACACTTGGAAAAAATCTCAAACGAAAATAAAATGAAAATATGATATTTAATTTGAAAAATAACTAGCTTTTCTCGGTTATTTTGAATGTATCTTGTCGTTAAACGTGTTATTTTAAAGTTATGTGTAATTTATGGATAGTATTTCAGCATAAAACTTAAAACAAGAGAAATAAACTAGCAAAATTGTCCAAAATGTAACTATTTAATTATTTTGTCAGTTTTTTGTTTCCCTTTTAAGACAAAGCATAACTTTGAAAAACTGTTTCTGCATTAAAAAGAAAAATGATGAAAAAACATGCGATACCTTATAACGACCTCTCTTTACAGCAACCGATTTTGTTTGGAGGATAGGGGTCATTGTAATGAGCATCAACTGTATTTATGTATATATGTACAGCGGCTACCGCTCATACGAATCATGTTTGTTCTAAACATTAAAAAAAAAAAACTGATTCAATAAAGTGGCTAATTCATTAAGCTGGACTTTGTTCTGTTTTTGAAGATTTTATTCATTAAAGAATTTGATTTAATTAACCGCTGATTCAATAAACCGTCTTCCACTGTAAAAATATATAAATATACATATTTTTTTGATGTAAAAATTAAAAGGCTGTTTTGATACCAATGAAATATTTTTGAAGATATTTTCATAACCGTTTACAATCACACAAAGAACTATTCCAAAATGACATCATATCAATCACTAGCAGGGAAGTACTCAATGTAAGCACCTAGAAAGATCAAAATTTAAAGGACTTTTGGAACATCATGTGTAAGATCCATTTAAATCACGCAGATAAGAAACACTGTGATTGTATAAAAGGTCCCATTTGTATCATTTTGTAAAACAAATAACATACCAAGATGTTCAAATACAAAGTTTATGCAACAAAAAATGTGAAAAGAAAGGAACCATAACTAACAGTTATCTTGGCATTCTGTTGAGTATCCCAACTGACATCAAAATGGTATTTTTTGGACCTGAAAACAACAGTGTTACCACGTTTCTTCAGTTCAAAATCTTGAAATCTTTGGGAAACAAGCCAGAAATTAGAGGGAAGCACTTTGCTATCTTGAACTGTCACATCTTCAATACCTGGTCCAATCTTAACTGTCAGAGAATCTACTTCAATTACCAAATATTTATAGCAATTTAAACCACTTGAAAGACATGTTTTGTGAACTAGAAAAAAAATGAAGGAAAGTGTGGATGAATATCACATTGAATCATGGAAAATGAAAAGAATGCACAATTAATTTATTTCTTTGAAAATGAGCATTAACTCATCATACAAATGGTACAGCAAAAAATTCAAAGCTGACTTTTTTAAAAATTAACTTTACACTTATAGACATAACTTTTTACACTGATAAAAAGGATATTTGTTCCCCTACATATGTGTCTGAAGTTTTGTAATTATGTGCACGAACACCTTGTAATAGGAGGAAAAACTTTACTTTGGGTTAGAAATTGACTGACTGGAAAGAAACAAAGAGTAGTTGTCAGGGGAAATCATTCTAAATGGAGTGATGTTTTCAGCGAGGTTCCTCAGGGCTCAGTTTTAGGGCCTCTCTTATTTATTATTTTTATGAATGACATCAATGAGAATATTTCTGGAAGCATAAATTGTTTTGCTGATGATGTAAAAGTTATGGGGATTATAGAAAATGAAGAACAGGTAAAACAGCTTTAAGAGGATTTAGATTATATTACTAAGTGGGTGGATAAGTGAGGTATTGTAGGGAAATGTCAAGTGCTACACTTAGGCCATAGAAATAAGCATACAAGTTATCGTTTACAGCGTTCAATCATTAGTCAGGCAGAAAATGATATTGATCTGGGTATCCTAATAAATCAGGACTTCAATTTTAGTCAACAGTGCAGCATCACAAGTAACAAAGCCAACAGAATGCTTGGGCTTATCAATAGATCTATTTCAAACAAATCTAAGAAGGTTCTCCTGCCTCTACATAGGAGTTTAGTAAGACCTCATTTGTAGTATGCTGTTCGGTTTTGGTCGCCTTATCTGAGGAAAGATATTTTTGTATTGGAAAGGGTTCAAAGAAGGGTAACTAAATTAGTAAGGGGACTCTCAGATTTAGATTATGATACCAGACTTAATAGGCTTAACATGTATAGCCTGGAGCAAAGGAGGGTCAGAGGGGACATGATTTAGTTATTTAAATTTATCAAAATAAAAGATGTAAATGAATTAACTTTTTGCGGGGAAAGCAGGACAAGGGGTCATTGTTTTAAGCTATTTAAATCTCAGGCTAACTTGGAAAATAGGAAAAACTACTACTTTAGCAGGGTTGTCAGCACTTGGAATAGCTTACCGGAAGAGGCGGTAATGAGCAAGGGGGTGGATAGCTTTAAGAGGGCCATTGATCTTCATTGGGGACTAATTAATTGACTAGGACCAGCCTAGCTGGGCCAAGAGCCTGTTGCTGGTCGTCACATTTGTATTTATTTGTATTTGTAATTTTGGGTCTGCGTCTATGGACGATATCATACTAAAAGAGCAATACTTATAAACCTTAGCTTCAGCAACAGTTATACAATGCATAATTTAAACTTAGATTAGTATTATTAAACATGAATTTCTGGATAAAAAGATTAACATGTAACATATGACACCTGTTTGCAAAAAATTCATTCTGCTAAGGATTTAAAAAAACAAAATGGTGATACAAAATTCTTAGTAATAGTATGCTTGTTTTCTTTATATAGACTTTTTGAAAATACAAAAATTTTGTTCAAATAAGGTTTTGAATTTATTATAGTCACTCACTTTCAACTGAATATAAATTTTGAGGATATTCAGCTAGTAACACATGATGACAAATATCATACTGGTAAGATAGGCCATCAAACGTTTCAAATAAGTTAGCTGTCATTTCACAATTATCAGTCCCTAAAATAAAGAGGAAAATATTTTTAACATAAAGAGAAAAAATCTTTGATAAATATTCATATAAAAAATAAAATGTTACAAAAAAAAAAAAAAAAAAAAAAAAAGAAGTTGGCAGAAAGCATTTGCAAAAAGGAACGATGCTTCTTATTGATGCAAAGGATCAATAAGAAGCCTGTAGATGTTGTTTACATTGATTTTCAAAAAGCTTTCGATAAGGTACCGCATGTTGTTCTACTTAGCAAATTAGCTGATATAGGAATAGGAGGGAAAACTTTCATCTGGGTAAAAAACTGGCTGACCAGAAGGAAACAAAGGGTAGTTGTAAGGGGAAATTATTCTAATTGGAGTGAGGTTTTAAGCGGGGTTCCTCAAGGATCAGTGTTAGGGCCTGATTTGTTCATTGTTTTTATGAACGATATTCACAATAATATTTCTGGGAACATGAATTGTTTTGCTGATGATGTAAAAGTTATGGGGACTGTAGATAATGAAGAACAAGCAAAACAGCTGCAAGAGGATCTAGATCATATTACGGAGTGGGCTGATAAATGGGGTATGGCTGTTAATGTTGGGAAATGTCAAGTGCTACATTTAGGGCATGGAAATAAGTGTACAAGTTATTATTTGCAAGGTTCAGTCATTAGTCAGGCAGACAAAGTTACTGATCTGGGGGTCTTAATAAGTCAGGATTTAAAGTTCAGCCAACAGTGCAGCATTGCTAGTAACAAGGCCAATAAGATGCTTGGGTTTATCAATAGATCTATTTCAAACAAATCTAAAGAAGTTCTTCTGCCCTTATATAGAAGTTTGGTAAGACCTCATTTGGAGTATGCTGTTCAGTTTTGGTCTCCTTATCTTAAGAAAGACATTAATGTATTGGAAAGGGTTCAAAGGCGAGCTACAAGGCTAATAAATGGACTTTCTCACTTAGATTATGATTCCAGGCTTAGAAAGTTAAAAATGTACAGTCTTGAGCAAAGAAGAGACCGAGGGGACATGATTCAGTTGTCTAAATTTATTAAAATGAAAGATGTTACGGGGCTAAAGTTTAGCACTGAAAACAGGACAAGGGGTCATTGTTTTAAGCTATTTAAATCTCAGGCTAACATGGATATTAGGAAAAATTATTATTATAGCAGGGTAGTGGAACCTTGGAACAGTTTACCGGAAGAGGTGGTAATGAGCAAGGGAGTAGATAGTTTTAAAAGGGCCATTGATCTTCACTGGGGATTATAAATTGACTAGGACCAGTCTAGCTGGGCCCAGAGCCTGTTGCTGGTCGTCACTTTTGTATTTGTATTTGTATTTGATGCAACAGCACTTAATAACGTTTTTAATAAGAGTTGGGAATGAAAACTTGTTTAAAAAATATATATAAGATTGAAGAATTTATTATTATGATTATTGTTATCATTGCTGTTATTATTTTTTTTTAGTAGCATCTCAATCTAATCAAAACGAAATACATTTTTAACTAAGCATGTTTGCCTAAAAATGCATTAAAAAAAGGTATGGATACGAAGGGTTTGCTCTAAAATGAGAATTAAATACATTTGGTCCTGATGAAAAATAACTAGCTGTTGCCATAATATATTAGACAAAGAAGAATAAAAATAGCATGAAAAAGAATGAATTGAAAT
The DNA here is from genome assembly GCF_026930045.1 of Uloborus diversus. NCBI lineage: Eukaryota > Metazoa > Arthropoda > Arachnida > Araneae > Uloboridae > Uloborus > Uloborus diversus. The sequence goes on from NC_072731.1 coordinate 201,991,760, forward strand.
GTAACTAAGGATGTAATAGCTCACTGCATGATTAAAGTACTAGTGTGCATTTAAATTAACTCAGTTAGCTAGGGTTTTCTAATACATTGAGATACTACAAATAAATACAGAGAGTGAAAAGTTATAATAAAGGAAACAATTATCTGGTACAGAAAAGAAACACTACATTGCACCGTCAAATTTAGTTGCTGTTAAAGCTGTTCTATTTTTTGCACTGAAATTTTTTCCATGAGCACAAAAACATAAAATATACTAACAGGAAGATTAAAAACAAAATGGGCAATCCAATAATATTGAAAATTAATAAATAAATGATTTTCAAAGCAAAATCATTTTTTGATTCTAGTCAAAAGTAGAAATTTTAAAATGACATACCAAGTTCATATTCTGCATTACAAATAGCAGGATGTTCTGTAGTCGTAGGAGACAATGTTGAAACAGTTGGAGCTATAAAAAAAATGTATAGAGCAAGAGTTTATACAAGTATAAATGAATACAATTTCAAAGACATCTTTCCAAACATTGAAATGAGAGGTTTCGAGGCATTTTCAAAACGGGAAAAAACTTAACTTTGCATATAGTTACGTCGCAAGTGTAGAACTACAAACTTTCAGTTTCATGTACCATCAATTGGGGTAACTTTGGATTCTGTTGGTAACATTGGCCCAACTAATGAGAAGTGATTGTCTATATTGTACTGCTCGACTTTTCATTAGTTCGGTAAATGTTACTCAAAAAAAAAAGAAAGAAAAAAGACCAGTTACCTTAGTTGATGGTACATTTTTAAAAACATATGCAAAATTAAACAATGAAGTACTAACACATTTAATGTTTAATATTTTCCCTAAAACAAAAATAAACATAATAATGTTATAATAATTTTATGCTAATCTTCAAATTACATCAAAAGTTAGCAATCTGCAGAATATTGAGATGTTATTAAGAAAACAATTTCCAGCAAAGTACATATTTGATTTATTAAAGATTTATTTTTAATGCACTTATATATCATTCCTAAGTTTATTCTATGACTGGATAGTTTCATAATAATTAAAGGAGAAAAGAGAAAGCCATGCAATAATAATAAAATAAATAAATAGTCTTTTAAAAACCAGAAATATGAAAACAAAACGTCAAAAACCAATTCAAATAGTCTTTTGTCAGAAGAATTAGGACAGCTACAATACCTGCTATCCATAAAGAAATTTTGATATCATGTCTCAAGTATAAGTGCTAGCTAAATATAGTACTTCATAGAATTGAAATATAAACACTCCTTATAAAAGTTGTAGTAATTATTCAAACAATAAATTTTTTACTTGTAGGACAATCTGTTTCATCATCAGCACAATCTTTTATACCATCACACCACTGCTCCTCTTTAATGCAGATGCCATTGCTTGGACAAAGAATGGTTCCTTCAGCACAGCTTACACAGTTACAGTTGCAATGATCATCCATTTGCAATTTTTGGCCCTAAGAAAGGTAGCACAAGTAAATGCAGAAACAAAGATATTAAGTCAATGTCTGTTAAGCCAATTTTCCAGTAATAGCTGAACACAACTAAAATAAAAAAGCTAACTAGCTGACCCATGCAAAACATTTGCCTTTGTCAGCAGGAGTTTAGCCATTACAAACTGTATTTTCTGGCTTGTGGAAGGATTGATCAAAGAACTTTCGTGTATAAGCATGATGCTCTTCCCAACCGATATAATGGGTCTCCATCTCAGGATGCTATGCACTAAAGCAATAGTTGGCAAAATAAATTGAAATCAATGTCTCTATTCTGTTAAAATATTTTCATAAGTTATTCCGCAATTCACCATATTAAAATTTGTGCTTTGTTTCCTAAATTTAGCAACAGTGGAACTGTAGTTCAGAACCCTGCAATGAGTGTAGATTATAAATTAATGGAAACTAGGGTCAGAATTTTTCTGAGGAAAAATACGTCATTAAAACAATATTTTTTGGTCCAAGGGGATTCGAACTCACAACCTTTGCATTATTAGCATGACGCTCTAACATACTCAACTAATGAGCCTCTACTTCAAGAAGCTATACATTAAACTGCTGTGTAATAAAAAAACAAAATAAATTGTGTTTTTTGATAAAACAGTAAAAATGTGAACTGTCTCTCGGTTTTTTGCCAAAAGCGGTGAAGAAAATCTTGAAAATGATGCCTTTCTTACGAAGCAAGACAAAGTATTAAGGAATTTACGGCATTCCCCCCCCCCCCAAAAAAAAACACTAGAGGCAGTGAGAAGCAAAGGGATGCAAGTGTATTTTCAAGTTTTTAGTAAAACCTGTTTAAAAATAAGGTCCTAGGTTGGCTTTCATTGAAAAGCTTTTATAAATCATGCTGTATAACAGCACCTACCAGGGCTACTAGTACTATCTCTTTCCCCAAGACAGAGGAGAGTTCACCTACCATTTATACCAGTTATCCCCAATTTTTAATTTTGTCTAACATCCCTTTGCTTCTCACTGTCTCATTTGAAAAAATAATATGTAAGACGATAGACATATGACTGGTAAGTGTGTTTTGTAGGCATTTTTCAAACCATTGTTAGCTTTGTCATATATTATGTACATAAGTGAAAGATCTCAATTGCCTGCAATGGTTAAAATGAGAAGCAATAAAGAAAGTGTTTCATACCAAGGACTCTAAAAAGCGTTAGCTTCTATTTATCTCTATTTCTATGCTCCTCAGTACATCACCAATCTTTTTGCATAACCTGTATAATATTATAATAAACTGCACTTTTAACATCTCCAATCTAAAAGTAAATTATAGAATCTACAGACAAAGGAACTGTTTGGACTTATTATGAAAATATCTAGCCTTTTTAAATTGTAAAATGATCTGATTTGCAGCCTAGGTGTTTAAAACTAAAAGGTCCCCGAGTTCCAATCCTGGTGATCAAGTTGAGGCTTTAACAATGAGAACGTGTTAATAACTGTAAAAGGTTATTTAACCATCTGGGTTGTTTGATAAGATGATTGAGTTTTCCTGGTTCTCTATTCAATATGAAAGTACAATCAAGATGCTTTTATATTTTCACTAGCAAGACAATTTTCTTCTAAAGTGCTCTGAGACACCAAAATAATCATAAAAAACAACTTCCTCTAGCGCAATATGTTCAGTTATAGCACTTGAAACATGAAACAAAGTCAGCTCAAAAGGAATTCATACTCACTGGTAAACAATTTGGACACTTTATAGGTTCACAAGTTGAATAACCTCCTAAGATGCACTCACAACGATGGCATTCATTGGTGATTATTATATTTGATGCCTATGAAAAAAGTAACCTTTTAATTAATATGAATATTTTTTTCAAAAATGCAATATAGATAACTTAAAAAGCTATTTTTTCAATTTGGGATTGCAGCCAGGCAATTCTCTATGCTTTAAAAGTTATAGTTTTGCAGAACTTTCAGTATATCTATTCAGATTGCTTTTTCATTTTAAATATCATATAAAAAGAACACTATGATGAATCATAATATTTTACAAGTTATACCATAAAATATAAAGAAATCATTAAAAAGAAAAACTATATGCAGAAAAAGAAAAGCATAAACAATCAATATAACCAATGTATTCATACTTTAATATTTTACTTGTAGCTTATGTCATCAATCCCACTACGTACATCGATGAAAATCTTGTATACAATGAAAATGCACGATTGGCTTTTATCAGTTATTTAAGTGAGAGGATAGTTTAATTATTAGTAACTAAACTACAAATTAGTATGTTGTGGCGAAACAGACCGCAGCATTTACTGATTATACTCAAGTGCTCGTAAACAAAAAAACAATTTGTAAAAAAAATCATGAAAATGTCTTCTTGTTTGTTTTTATGTACAGGGGTAAGTATGTTCCAATGTACAGTGGTTAGTTTGCTTTGAACTGTCTGAAAGTCCCTTTTTTTTGCATCATTATTTTCAAAGACATTACATGGCCGAAAGCACATCGTCATTCTTTCAAGCTTTTCTGCACATCAAAAGCCATCGAGTATATTGAGTATTGTTCCACTTCAAATTCTTCACATTAATTTGTTGTTATTATCAACCCTTTCATTATTTTTACAAGCAAGTTTGACTTATTTTTAGGGAAAGTTAAATTTGTGGAAAAATTAAATATCTTCAGACATATATTCTTGTGCTTTCATAATGATAAAAAATAAATACATTAAGTAATTAATCAATGAATTAATCTTATTGACCAATTGGGTAGTTTGAGGGAATTTTAAAGACTTAGTCACACAAGCAGCTCTGTATTTTGAATATATACACAAAAAAATAATTTAAATAACAAAGGCTTAAAGTTATTTGTAAAGCTGTAATATTTTTACGCACTCAACAGTAATATATGTCTGCAAAACGTTAAGAAATCAACCAGAAAATTAAATTAATAACATTTGACTTACATTGAATGTCTTTCCGTCATTAAAGCAAGGACAATCAACATGAGGGACACATTTGGAGCCATCACAAGCATAGTCTTCAGGACAGGCTTGAGGACAATAATCTTTCATGAGATTTGGAACTTCAGGGCAGAGACTAATTGGAGCAGTAGTTGGAATACCTGCATAAAAGAGCATGTGTAATGCAACAATTATATTTTTGCAGTCACATTTTTAAAGCTAGCGATAAAAATGGCAGACACGAATTTCTGAACAGTATAGTTCTAAACAGTACAGTATAACAGTACTATACATATAACAGTATATATATACTATTCTCTGCTGATGAGTGCTAAATAGCACAAAACTGCAGTCCTCAGATGGAATGACTGATCTGGCGGTGTTTCTTAAGTGTATATACTGATCTGGCTACCAAAATTCCAGAATATTTCCAGAACAACATTTAAAACCATCCAAATTTTACTCAAAAAAATTTTTCTTGGCGATTTCATGGAAAAATGGAAAATAAAGGTTAAAAAAAAAACACGTCGTAGTGTAATCTATTGATAAAACTGATATATACCCCCCATGTATGTACTTATAGTTCAACAATCATATTAATACTATACTATGAACTTCTTTGCTCTGTACCTACTCTTCAGCTGAAAAAGGATGAAGGCTTCATTCAACAGCTGTTATATATATTTTGGGCCTCTTTTCACCCCTTACAATACTTTACCTCCAAAACCTTATATTTCCTTTTATTTCTTTACACCACATTAAGTGAAAAATAACAAACAGAAACTGCATACAGAAACTATAGTAACACTGATAATTATCACTCTCTGTTCAAATAAATGTTAACCCGTAACAGGGGAGGAGAAAAACTGTGACCCAACAGGGGACGTGAGGTCTCAGAGACCAGGGGTGCCCACAAAGGGGGATTATGGCGCAAGTTGCGCCATCAAAATTTTTGGGGGGATTTTTAAAATTGCTCTTTATTTATGTATTTATTGATTTATTTTTAATTTAAATTAAAATTTATTTCTTTTTATTCTGTTTATTTTTATTTCATTTATTTAGTTTGTTGCCATTGGCACAGCACAGAAATTTTCTAATAAAATAATAATAATTATTAAAAATAATTAAATACATAAATAAATAAAAAATATTTAAAAGAATAAATAAATAAAACATATATTAAAAAGAAAAAATAAATAAAAATTATTTAAAACAAATAAATAAAATAAAAAAAGAGCTAAAAACAAAAAAAAAAAGGGGGGGGGGGAGAGTTGAGGAAAAATTGGGGGGGGGGGGAATTTGCGCCATTGAACTTGGGGGGGATGGGCACCCCTGTCAGAGACCGCTCTATTTACCAATTTTTTAAAACTCGTGTAATTAAGATACATTCCCGTAATTTTCCTTAGATGTTCTTTGAAATTTTATTAGCATGAGGAAAAAATATTTTTAAGTTTTGAATCGAAATATACCTTTTCCGAGAAAATTTTGCTAGAGTTTTAAGATTTTCCGAGAAAATCATATGCTGCAGTAAATAACTAACTACTCGTTATAAAAATGAATATATTATTTATTAATGATTTCATTTTAGTTCTTTAATATATACAGAACATTTTAGTACCAGAAAATTGATTATATCACGTTACAGGAAAATTTTGACAACCCTTTAACTATTAGCATTTTGTGTCGTATTTGGAGGAATAATTCAGCCATCATTGCACCTAGAATATTATTGTGTAATTTTGGTGAACGTTTCAAACATTTCTCAACCTCACCTAGAATATTTTGCATCTCTTCCGCATAACGCATAAAAGATAAATGAACTTATATCTGTGGTTATAGCGTTAAGAGCCATGTCTACTACAGCCGAAAATTGTAACACTGAAGTGGAGGTGCAGTCTCACAGATCGCTTGTAAAGAATACAATTAAATTAAACTGGATGCACTTGCCTAAAGTTACTGATAAGCAAATGGGATGTTCAAGGTCACAAAACAAAAAGCTATTGGGAAAAACCATTCAATCGGACTGAAAATGAAATAGGAGTCATCGGAAGAACTTTTGAGCGGGCTGTGAGACCGCACCTCCCTTGTTAAGGGTTAAGATAATTTTCTTGTACCAACTTAAACTACAAAATTTACGTTGAAGCAGTTTTGGTTAGAAATTCAGCTAGAATAAAACTAATGAAAAGATCAAGGATTCCAAGCGCAGTTAGTTTAATTTTGGAACTTACATTTGTCAGCTAAAATTTTCTTAAATTTGAAAAAGGAAAACAGCAGATTAAAGTCTGGGTTATTATACTATCACATACTTTGCCCCTCAGTTTACATCAAGGTACACATTTTATTCAAATTTGTTCTTTGTTTCAGCATTTCACCAAAATTTCAGTACAGTTCCAGTTTCTGTAGTACGTAAAAATAAAGGACTAAGAAAGTTTCTTTACATGTAAGATATCCATCCTTACCACACGTCCAGCATTTAATTCGGACTTCATAGTTGTAGCACAAAGAAGAGGACTGAAGCTTATTCTCACAGATCAAACCATGAGTGAGATCACAGCTCACTAGCTGACCAGTTTGAGTATAGTCTGTTCGAGTTGCCACAGTTCGACATTCAATTTCGAAAGGGTTGCTGCATGTGCCTGCAGCAGACAGTATTTCTTTAATGAGTTCTTTGTCACCAAAAGTTGACATTGCAGGATCCGATAAACTAATCCATGGGCTGTTCTCGACGCATGGCTCTACAATGCAGACAAACTTTAATTACATACCTCAAGTACAGAATAAATAAATAAAAGTCTTTAAAACTTATTTTTAAAATGGATTATTAGTTATTAAAAAAACGAGAATAATATTTAGCTTTACTATCATGTCTAATATTTATAACAGCAATTTAATTACATGAAAAACATTTTTCACAGATGTAGTAAACTTGTAATAGTAAGAAATTATGTATAACAATTTTAATGAAAAAAAAAAGGTTATATGTGTGAAAACTAACCTGTAGTTGTAGCAAAAACTGGTGGGGGGGACTTCTACTGTGGCTGTAAAAAGAAAAATAAATTATGCATAAATTTATTAGGCAACTGGTTTATTAAATATTGTATTTATATACATTAAAAACATTTATTATTCACTAGTGGTACCCGCACGGCTTTGCCTGTAACAGAAAATTAAAAGGTCTTTTGGTTTGCCTGTATATTTACAAATAATGTATGGTGAATTTTCTCGCCAATTGGCTTGTGCCTATGTCACGGTTCCATGTTATAATAATGTTGTAATTTACTCGTCCATCTTATGATAATTTTGTTCTTAAAATTGGAATAGAAAAAAAAACACATCGAATTTTCGAAAAATCGCTTTGAGGTGCACATGCTACCAACTTGGTGCCAAATTTCATGAAAATCAGCCGGACGGTCTAGGCGCTATGCACCTCACAGAGATTCTGACAGACAGACAAAGATCCGGACAGAGAGAGATCCTGAGAGACAGAGAGATTCGGACAGAGATACTTTCAGCTTTATTATTAGTAAAGATTACACTAATTATATTAAAAGACAATCGTTACGTATTCTGATAAAAGTTGCATTTATGTGTCAAAAATTCATTTATTGGAACAAAAATTTTATATTTTTGTAAATAGTATAGTTTTTGCAATAATAATGTAAATAGTATCATATATAAGTTATAGATTAATTAATTCAACTGTTATTTTCCCTTAAAATTATTTTTTTCACTAACCCTGAAACAAAATGCAAGTGACTTTTTATTTCCTATCATGACATCTTTCTCAAGAGAATAGCAGAGTGAAATCCTGTTATAACGAACTTCAAGGGACCGCAAATGCTTTTCTCATAACAAAAATTTTCAAGTACTGGAATTCAAGCAATGTAATGACAACTAAAACAGGACTGAATATTTCATTAAACACGCACTTCTTTTATTGGTATCTGCTGTAACAAAATTTGACTACATTATTTGCATCCAGCTCAAACTAGTGAAAGTGATACATTTTTGTGAGTTTATTTGTACTTAAGTAAGGGGTTCTCCCCCCTCCCTCTTCTGCTCACCGACCCCCAAAGATTGCTTCTTAATTTTATTAAAGTGCCTGTAAAGGAAAATCAGATAAAAATAAATGTTATGATTTGAACAAAATAAAAATTGTGCTCTCCTTCCCATAGGAAATAGAGTTTCAGTAAAAAGCACATTAAATTTAGAAAAACATTAAATTCCCACTCCCCAGTCCCCACGGTAAATAAATTCACATCATACTAAAAATAAGTACAGCAGCTGAGCTCCTATGAACTAGCTTGCTCTTTAGGCTCTGATATACAAGCATATCAGAGCCTGATGAAAAATCTGCCAAACCATCTCATTAAGTGCTAATGGTTTTGGGTTATTTTTGCAAACAGCACTGCAGAAAATAATAAAAGAAACTTTTAAAATAAACTGTACATAAGTTACTACTCTAAGCAGAATCTCTCATAATTATGCCTTAACCCTGGCTAAGGACATTAACATACAACTTATTAACCAAGCTTTAACCTTAACTTTACGAAATCAACCACACCATGCTTGAATACTTCAGCTGGTGAGCTAAAATAATTTTAGCTATTGGCCTGAAGGTGATAGCTTCAACAAGATGCAATCAGCTTGCTTATAACTGTTTCTGACTAATGCTCTTTGATAAGAGTGAAACTGTAGTATCTGCATGTCATAACTGAACTATTGGTATACGCATGTAAAAGAAAGTGGGTTTAAGCCTTTGTGCAACGTCACACTCAGTCCAACACTAAAAATTTGTTGTTGGGGTCCTGTGTCGGGTAGTGTCCAACATGTGTTTAAGTTGCTATATAATTTTGGTAAACTTAAAATGGCATTTCTAAATACGATCCTAGAATACTTATAATACTCTTCAATTACATTTTATAATCTCTTTGGATTTACAAGGAGGAAAAAACTTTTTTTTTCTTTTTAAATGGACCACAAAGTTTAAACAAATCACACTTTCAGTTTAAATGTCAGAAGGTACAAAGATTAAGGGCATTAGGTTTATTTATAGCAAATAACTCAGCACACCTAAATAGAAATCAATTGATAATTATACTTACGGTATGGAATAAAGCAACCCCAAATCTCCATGCGCATTGCAGGTAAATTATGCCAATCCAAGATAATAATTTTCAAGTACCGAGCTTGAATCATTGAGCTGAATAACCGAAGAACAATGGAGTTCCGGTCTCTATTTCCACTAAAAACCTACAGAAAAGAATACTGTTCATTTTGTTGTTTGATAAACAGAATTAATAGCTTTTGATAAAGCTTCAGGTACAAGGCTCGGGTTGGGGGTCTTTTATAAAGGTCATACATAATAAATCAAAAACATTTACTTACAATATTATCAGTTTCCATATCAGTAGCATACTCCCAATTTATATTATCTAGACTATACATCACTTTATAGCTCATAATCCACATGTCTTTATCTTCTCTACCTTTAAAATTGACAAACAAATACTGTTAGCTTAAATACCAAACATACTCTTTAAATTTGAGCATAAGTTACAAATTATTTCAAAATGCAGCATAAACTAGAAAGTATTGCACTAGGTTCACAATAATTTTTAAAGCTCTAATTAGAATAGACTGAAATTAAGATTATATAGAACTAGATCATTAGAAAACAGTTAAGCCATGAATTGCTAATAATTTAAGTTATGGTAATACTTTTTATACGTTTTGTTTTGAAGTACACATCTGTTTTATTGCTAATAAGCTAATAATGTTATTTCCATTAACTGCCTTCCAGAATTGAAGTAATGATAGTGAGTGTCATTTTCTTAAAATAGAAACAACTCAATATTTTTTCTGTTACATTTTTCAATTTGTAAGGCTTCAAATGCAACATTTTGCTTTATGCAAGTCTAACCTTTAAATATGTTTAAAAATTTAAATATGTAAGCCCATTCTACTCATTTTATGATTCTTCAAAACAATACAATTGATATAAGAAAATAATATAAATGAAATTTTCTTCACAAATAAGAATTTTCAATTGCAAATTTTACAGAGTCAATGCTATCTAAATAATGTTTATTTAACTTATTAATAAAAACTTTTTAGTGACCAAGTTGGGGGTAAAGTTTAGGTGCCAAATTAAAAAGATGGCCCCGGAACCGTGGCTAATGTTTTTCATCTTAGTGTTAGAAGGTTTTTACATAAGTACAAATTTTACTTAAGCGCACAAGTACTCATCAAATTTACTGAGCACAGAAAATATACAACACATCCAGTAAAAAAAAGAAACATCCTCATATAAATAATAACCGATGATCGAGCAACCCGCAAGTTTCAACAATGAAACTGGAGCCACGGCATGATAAGTTGATAATATTTTTTGGCAATGTTTGACATGCAGGGAAAGGCTTTATTGTGACAAGGCTGAACTCGATACGGTAACTTAACTGTTTTACTAGTAAGACAGTCATTTTAGGGGAATCAAGAATCAAAAAAGTGGTTGAAAATTAATGCTATCCACTGGAGTTTAGGGTTAATCCAATGGAGTTAGGGTTAAAATCTCATAGGCGGATTTAGGACTGAGTTCCTGGGGGGGGCAGGATTTTTTTTTTTTGGAGAAACATTTTTAATTGCCCTCCCACCTCCCATGTTTTTGGCTGTTTTCTGTGATGCGTAAGGCCATTCTTTACTTTTTTATGTGTCGTTTTCATTACTGTGTGTAATCATGCTGTCATTTTTAAATTGACCTTAAAAGAGAGGGGGCTGGTATGAAAAGAGTAACGCAGCGCTCCCTTTTAAGTGGGATATAGAATATCTCCAGTTTTAGGGGACCCGGGGGTTACTCCCCCGGAGGAAATAATCTAAAATAGATATAAAATTCTGCATTTTGAAGTCTTATAAGGGTTAATTGGAAATAATAGGCAAATAATTTTTTTTTAAGTTTTACGCTTTAAAAGTGCTTTGTGATGCAAGTTAATACTTTAAAAGAAATGGTGCACAGATTTAGAGAATAGGTATCAAGAGAGTAACATACTACCCATTTGAACTATTCTTAATTTATATACTTGATAAGAAATAAAATTGAAGCACACTTTGCTTAGGAGTTTCAAAGACTTGTCTAATTATTTTCAAGGTTTGGTTGGTTAGATTGGGTTTTTGGCTCAAGTGCCCTGGTAGGCTATACTGCGCCAATTCTTTTCAGGTATTTTAGAACCTATTAATAATTTGCACTTTCCAGCCTCTGAAATTGAGTAGTAGATTATACACTTGTACACAGCGCCGTGTTCAAGGGGAGGGTTTTAGGGGTTAAACCCCTCCCTTGGGGAAAAAATAAGCAAAATGAAGAAAGACTTAAGTTTACTTTAATGAGAAAGTTTGAGTTCAGCGTTTTTATTTTATTTTAATTTTCTCTCTGAAGTTTTTTGCGATTTACAACTTCTAAAGCCTTACAAACTGATGTAATATTTCAGAAAAAGTATGGCGGACGAACCGCTGAATGATCTACCAATGCAAAGAAAGAATATTGCTTATTGTAAGGAGCATATGGTGAATTTGGCATACGTTACATCTATGAAGATGCATTAGTGATTGTGCTTGGCTATGTAATTTGCATCTGCAAAGAGCTCTTTCTTGTTTAGTTTATTAAGCATTATTTCAGAACATAACAACCTGATATACATTCTACATTATAAAAGAATTTGTGAAGAGTTTTTAATACTCATTGCAATATACTACATTGTAAACAGAATTAGTTAAAAAGAAGCAAGCAAAGTTTGATTAAAGCGAATCTGTGAAACGAAGGAATACTTTGGTAACTTGTACAGCTAGAGGTATCTTTCAAGAATACAGCAGTCCTTACATATGAATAAACGCCATACTGGGATCGGCAATTTGTCGTAAAACTAAAAGCTGTAAGGGGGTTGAATTCTCCCCCCCCCCTACTGGTAAGATTAAAACCCCCCCCTTTATGAAAATCTGGACACGGGCCTGCTTGTACAGTATTGTTCAAACTTTGTAAGAAACGGCTATTTTAAGTTTAAAAGAAAAATAAACTTTAATTTCTTATTCAAAAAAGAAAAAATCATGATTTTTTTTGTGTTATAAGATTTTGGAAGATAAATTGTTACTATATAAACTCCTCCCAAAACTGGGGGGGCATTGCCCCCCTCTGACCCCCCATAAATCCGCCCATGTAAAATCTGAAATATCAAAATATCACCAAATAGGCAATTGCTTCATTCAAATGTAGAAGAGTAGAAGCAATTTTCACCTGTCATACCTTGACGGGCGACTTTCTAGTAGATAAATAATTTTAATAGAGCAGAATTTCCACAGGGAGAATAAACATTATACAAGGTGTCCTCAAAGTCTTTAACAGATCATAAAAATTCATAGAAAAACAACAAAAAATCATATGAATATGTGGTTTGCACCATAATGCTTCTCAAGTTCAAGAATTTTTTATGACATATATATGAAATGAGAAAATATGAAAATAAGAAAATATAAAATACGAAAAAGAAAAAAGTGTCATTGTACGTAATTGCTGTATTGTCACAGTAAGAAAAACAAACGTTACGTGAAGTGTTCAATCTTTTCATTAAACAAAAAGCAATAGCTTTCATTTCCATAGTTCAATGTGTGTGCCTTTTGTGGACATGTGATGAACTTCAGTACCGGTTTAGATGTGGTTCAAGCAATCAATGGTGCACACATTGAACCCTGATAATGAAAGGTATTTCTTTATTTAAATAAAATGATTAAACACCTCACATAATGTTTTTCTTTCTGTGACGATACAGTGATTATGTATGTAATGATACTTTTTTCTTTTCCTTTACAACGTCATAAAAATTTTTTGAACCTGTGAAGTATTATGGTCAAACTGCATATTCATATGACAACTTGCTGCTTTTCTATGATTTTTTAAAATGTGCCAAGGATTTTTCGGACATCCTGTAAATGTATATTCTTTATTGAAAGTTATGAGAGCATTTATCAATAATGTGAGGCACTGTAAAGTTTGAAAAAAAAAAGAGCTGTTATTCAAATGTCATTAAATCAATATCACCATTAGCAATAAAATGTTTCCAAAATAGTTTCTTACCTTGTGTTAAAATGCCAGTAAGATTCCTTTTACCATAAAAATCAATCAAAACTACAGGTTGATAATCATAAGATGCAGGTACCCAACCACCAGGAGCATTACCTTCTTTATGGGTATTTAACCTTGATTAAAAAAAAAAGGGAAATACAGATTCATTTGATGAGCTTAAAAGATTTTTAAAAAAGAAAGAAATATTTTTTTTATAAAATTACATTTCCTCAACATCAGATTAACATCTAATTAAAGGTGTATTATAATATTTGATATTATGTAGAAAAGCCTTGAAGAGCTGAAACTCAGCTTTACAAGATTCTGCTATATAATATTACACCTAACACATTCTACGTAATATTACTTCTAACTTAACTGTTTTATATGATTCAAAGTATCAAAAAACTTCATCACTTTTTTCTCTTTGCTTGCAAAAAAGTGCTATTTTATGTTATTTTTTTTTCTTCTGAAACATTATTATTGTATAATCACATACCTAATCCTACTTTTTTCGAAAGCAGTCATAGAACGGCACAGTGCAAGGTGTTGGTTTGAAACTGAGAGGAATTTGGAAAAGTTACACAACTAATTTTTTTTCTAACAAGGTCCTATGGGTTTTATAGAAATTGGGCTCAGTACCCTTTAGGTACTCCCTGATCAATTCAGTTGCTAATGCAAAATGCACCATCATTCTTTGATGTACAGTTTTTCTACATTCTTTATATTTAGACCGGCAATGTCATCAGTGTCAAAACTGAATAGAAAAAGTGAAAGAAAATTTTATCTATGACGACTAAGGTTAAAGCTATAAAAAACTGAATGCACATGAAACAATTAAAAGTGTTCTAAAAAGAGAACATTGATAAACACTTTCTATTAAGATATCAATAAAATGAAAAATCAAAGTAAGTAAAGCTGAGATTGTCAAAGATTCATAGCAACTATAGCTGGGGCAAATCTAATCTGGCAGCAATGTGACGGCTACATAGATCCTAATCATAGCAATATGACCCTGCCAGATTAGGTCTGCCCCAGCTATAGTTGTTTTAAGGCTATGCAAGAGACCATTCTCCCTATTTTGAAAAATTACAATCCTTAATATTTTTCAGATCATCTCCGTTTTTGGAAATGGTAGTGTCAGCCTAATCAAACATAGAAATATATTAACATATTGCAAATCATTAGTTTTGTCTTTAAGCTTTTGTTTTTCTTTTTTTCCTTACAAATGTAATCCATAAAGGAAACAAAGACACATATCTACACTAAAAAAGGAGGTGAGAACATTGCATCAAAAGCATTTCATCTTATTACACTCCAAGTATGACAAGAGTATTTTTATTCTTTTAAAAGCAGTTCAGATTAATTAGTTTGTTCTTTTTCTAACCTTAAATGATTTGGTACAAAATTAACTGCAGCATTAATTAATTTTTTTTATGAATGTTTGTATGAATGAAGTAAAAAGAATGTATTACAAAAGTAACTGTATCATAAATAAATAAATAAATAAATAAATATAATAATAATAAGTCAATAAATACAAAATTTAAAAAATAACTAAAACAATAATACTAATAATAACTTGTCAAAACTAAAGTTAGTTATGATTTAGATTTCTTTCAAATATACAAATACAAATGTGACAAGCAGCACAGGGTTTTGGGCTCAGCTAGGCTGGTTCTCGTCAATTTATTAGTCCCCAATAAAGATCAATGGTCCTCTTAAAGCTATTCACCCCCTCGCTCATTACTGCCTCTTCAAGTAAGCTGTTCCAAGTGCCTATTACTCGACTATAGTAGTTTTTCTTAATTTCCAGGTTAACCTGAGATTCCAATAGCTAAAAACAATGATCCCTCGTCCTGCTTTCCATGCAAAAATTTAATCCATTACCATCACTTATTTTGATAAACTTAAACAACTGAATCATGTCCCCTCTGATTCTCCTTTGCTCCAGGCTATACATATTAAGCCTAATAAAAGTCTAGTATTATAATCTAAATCTGAAATTCCCCTTATTAGTCTAGTTACCCTTCTTTGAACCCTTTCCAATACAGAAATATTCTTCCCTAGATAAGGCCACCAAAACTGAACAGAATACTCCAAATGAGGTATAAAGGAAATATAAAGGATTTTTTTTTCAATGCAACAAAAATATTGCAGATTTAATTATAATCTCACACATGAAAGCAAATTTAAATGTTTCCCAATCTTTTATTGTGAAAAACAATGTTTTTTTTTTTTTTTTTTTTTTTTTTTTTTTTTTTTTTATTACCTGAAACAGTATATAAAAACAAAAAACTCATTGGAATGAAAATTCTGTTTTCAACAGCTTTCATTGCTGACTACTTTTATTGAAAATTTTGCTTTTAAATTGAAGTCAGATTTCCTTTGCCACATGTTGATTACAAATAAATATTTTGGTCTTCAATTCTGGAATATTTCTGGGGTAGACACTCGAATCCCTACCTTTACCCTAAAATCATTGTAGATCTTTTTTTTCTTTTCTTTGTGAACTTCAAAACAAAAAACAGCTGAAAGACAGTCCATCACGGGACCACCCCCCATCACCTTGTATAAGTGTTCAATAAAATATCTTTTTCTCCAGCATTCATTGAAAAAGAGGGGGGAAGCTATTATGGAATGTAATGTTTATGGTAATATATAAGCAAAAATCTGATTACATAATTTTAGTAGAAAATTACCATGAGTATCAATTTTAGAAAACATTTACCTGATTCTGGAAGCTCCACTTTCATCTCCATCTGATGAAGATACAGTAATAAGAGTATTAGGCAGCTGGTGATTTTCAAATCCCATTGGCTCTATGCATTTGGCTGGAAAATATTGTTGAAAAATTGAATTAAAATATTTCAGAACATCAAGAATATGAAAGTCAAACAATAAACATCTATTAAAGAACTTTAAAAATTTACAACACAGTAAATTAACTAAAAATTTTAGGACCTGAACATGAAGAGATTATACTTTAGCATTTAATTATCTTTAGGGATCAATGAGACACGGGATTTATGACAATGTACTAGATCAGTGGTTGGCAAGTCATTTTAACTGGGGTCCAAGTACTTACGAAAACTTTTCATCGAGGTCAAAGAAAAAAAAAATCATATGCCATGCCATACAATTTCTTTAATTTTATTTTCTCTCACAAGATAATATTAAATACTACAGATAGTTATATTAGTGTTTAAAAATCAAGGGAAAAAATTACAGTTGCTGTCTTGATACTTGTCAAGTGAGGTTATCAGATTGTGCTCAAGGTGGGCAGACGTTAGTTTTGAGCGATATTTGTTCTTTAAAAGTTTCTTACACATATGTGAACCTTGCATAATAGCCAGGTAATGGTGCAAATCAGTAAATAACTTAGAAAATATTAGAAAAAAAAGAAGGTGGTGCATAAAGATATTATCTTCAGAAGGAACATTTTAAAGTAATTTTTTGTGAAAGTTATACTTTCAAAATAATTTTGGTGCTCCAATTTTTGACCGCTTTTTGGTCCAATCCTGGACTACAGTCTGCTGGTTTCCAACTGATGGACTAGATGCATTTAATTGTAAAGTAATTGAAAATTATGAAACCACTGAAAATATTACACTTAGCCAGGCTGTAATACGGATATTAGTCAAAAATGCATCATCCTTGAAATACAGCAAGGAAATAAACAACAATTTAAAAAAAATATCTTCAGGAGGTACAGATGATTTTAGCATTTTTTAATGTCTGTTGACCTTTCTGTGTGTCCTACTGCCTTTTTGAGTGCTCTTGTTGCCTTTTTTTTGGGCTCCCTGCAGTATTTTTTTAAATGTCTTCATACCATTTCAAACTCCTACCGGGAATTATACTTGATTTTAATATACCTTCTAGAGATGACATCAGAGGTGCCGGGATTTGCTTAGACATGGTACGACTGTTGGGAGAAATTTATTGACCATCAAGGCACTCATTGACTTGGAATTTGGAATGTATCATGATTTACAAGTGCAAAATGGTAAAGCAGGTTATGGGAGGGCAAAATTCTCCTAAAATTATGGGATGCTTGCTTCCTATTCCGGGCTGATGAGTGCTAAAACGCATGAAACTGCAGTCCTCGGATGGAATAACTGAGCTGGTGGTGTATTTTATGTATTTCTTCCTAAGCCCTGGCTTAGGGCAGTAACTTACTGCAAAATACCCAGCTTTGCCTTCAATCTTTGCGTTGAACCGCAACATTGCTGTGGTCACTCGTCTGGTGTTCTAATTCTACATTAGCTACCAGTTCGGCTCTCTTGGCTTCTTTAAGAAGTTCAGTTACTTCCTATTCCGGGATGATGAGTGCTAAAAAGCACAAAACTGCAGTCCTTGTATTTTATGTAAGCAATATATCGATTACTACTGGATTATTTTAAAAACTAAACTTAAATTATTAAACTTTCTGTACAATGTGCCTCAGCAGAAAACTCATCATTGTACTATTATTCTAGTTCAGGTAACTACAAAAAATCACAACACTCTGAATTCAGTCCAAGCTTATTTTCTTTTCTGTGTGCAGAAAAAATTCTTTTTGCTTTTTACAGATCAAAGAATGAGAGACTTATTGATTAGTTGATATTTTATTTAATCAGATAATGTGTAAATGGACTGTGAAAAGTTCCAAAACTTAATACTGCATATAAAATATTTGTACAAAAGAAATAGATCTTATTATAGATATCTGTTATGGAAAAATAAATAAAAAAATTACCTGGAACAACATGAGGTTTTCGAGTGGTTCCAGCCTCATTTTTAACCTCCTCTGAAAAGTGAAAAGAAAAGATTGATTTACAAGATGATAAAATATTTTTAAAAATGTGTTTTTTGCTGGACACGTAAAACGGAGACACAATAAAGTTAAAAAGTACTAAATGTATAGTACAATATTTTTCCGCCTGCATAAAACATGTGGAACTTCACTACAATGGATATTACAACACTCCAATAGAAGTAAAAACATTTATTTTAAAAAAATCTATAGGTATTTTTGCAATTTCCTTTGCAATGTGCAATATTTAGAAAATAACAAACAATATCATAAATTGAATGCAGACCCTTAAAGATTGGTGCACATTTACAGCAAAAAACTAATTTATGCATAATGCATAGCATCAAAGAAGCACATAAAAATATGACAAAAAAGTATTCAACATGCAAGAGTTGAATGTGAAAGATTATAAAGATTTCAATCTAAATCATATCTTTAAACATCGAAAATGCACCAAGTTTTTTCAAAACATAGCACTATTTTCTTTTACAATTATTTTCCCTCGTGGAAGTGGTTGCTGAAAGAGCAATTAAAATACGAAAATGAATAAAACTCGTTTCGGGGGGGGGGAACCAAAGTTTAAAAAATATTCTAGGGGACTCTTCTGATAATCTCTCCTTGCTTTCTGATTCCCAGACCTCAATGAAACAGCACCCTCTCCCTTCACAATCCTGACTCAAAATCTGTCCAGGCATTCTTACATTTTATAAAATGATAATTCTTCATTCTTGTTCCTTATAAAACAAATAAGTTACTAAAGCAGTCTTTTTTTTTTTACAATTTCACTAAAAAGAATAAATTAATTTTGCAGAATTTTTCTTTGAAACATTTATTGCTATGAAGTTTGTGATAATTGCGACATTATAGCTTTCTGCAACAAATCAACTTATTAAAAAAAATAATGATTAAATATAACTAAATAAATAAAATATCCATAATTTTTATGCGAGATAACTCTCAATTTATTATTATTTCAAAGATGATCATTTAAATACAATCACATTTTACAGTTAAATTTGCTTACCTTGGCATCCTAATATTTCTAAACGCATAGCAATCCAATTTTCCCAATTTACAGGATTGATGCGAATAAAACGAGCCCGTATGGCTTGAGGGAAATAAGTAATTGCAACAGTGCTGCTGTCATAATTACCAGAAAATACCTAGCAAAATGAAAAAAAAAGAAAGAAAAAAGCATTACTGCACTTGGACTGAAGTAACAAAAATAAATTTAGGAGTATAATTTTCCATGGGGATTGGGATAAATTTTCCTTGGGGAAAATATGGTAAGTACTTGCAAATTTTTTTAAAGTACTTTTAAACAATTTGGCTTTTAAAACATGAGCATTTTAGAAGTGGCTTGAAGTGGGTTTTGTAATTGCAAAAAAGTTGATTTGTTACGTCCTAAACTTTTTACTGGAAACTTTTCAGATTTTCGATCTAATAACTGAAGCCTTAACATCATTTCTGTGGAGTTTAAATCCTTAACCGGTTTTCCCCTTAAATGATTTTTTACTGCTTTGTGTAAATTCCTATACATTAAAACTTCTGGATCCCCCCCCCAAAAAAAAAACTATTCATGGGGGCTGTTTTAATTAAAAGCTTTCTTTCAGTTAATTCTCCTTTTAATTCATACATTTTTTTAAATAATTTTTATTGTAAAGTAAGAACGTCAAAAAAGCACAAATTGCAGATTACTGCAGATACATGAATTTGTGCTTTTTTGACGCTTTTTCTTACTTTACTGTTCAGCACAAAGGTATTTATTTATCTTATTTATCTGATTTTTATTGTATTTTTTCGCCATACAATTTTAAACTATGGCATTTCTGAAATTTGGAACTCTTTTTGCGCTAATAAGAATGCCTTGTGTGTGTTTTTTTTTTTTTTTTTTTTTTACAAAAAAAAAAAAAAAAAAATCATTACTTTTCATAATTTCATTTTTATATATATTTTTTTTTTATTATTTATCTCTGCATAACTTTTTATCCACCAAATTTTGAATTCATAAATAATGGATAAGCCATTTTTTCTTTCATCTACTTCAAGTATTACTGATAAATAACTCTAATTGTGTATACATTGAAGAAAGGTTTCCATATATCTTTGAAGCACATGTAATTTCATTAAAATCTGCACTTTATAATACTATTTTAGTTTATAATACAGAATGCATAAAGATATTGAATTTTTTTCCGAGATAGTTCTCCACAGTTGTGGCATTTCGGCGAGTAATACTTTTCTTTGAAGGTTAAGCAATCCAAGGGTAAAGGATGTAACTACAAGCACACACACATCAGCTATTTTCAAATCACAGCTTTCAAAAATGTTTTACAGTTGATCATAAATTTCGAAATGTATCAAGCTTACTTTAACACCATGGCTATCTGTAATGGGAATCCATGTATCTCCATCTTGACTGTAGCTCACAGTGAAAGCTGTGACCCATTGAGGTACCATATCCCTACCCTGTGTTTTAACTCCAGTCAATATACGTGGTTCTAGAAAGTCAATCTAGAACAATATAAAAAAATGCAATTATTCTCTAAGCCAAATCTAAGTTGAGGGAAAAAACACACAAACAACTAAAAGACAATCTATGAATAATTAACAACAATAGCTATTAGAACTTCAACTTTAGCTGGGATAACGGCACCAGTTACATACAGTCGTAAGTTTGGATTTAAATCATTAGAATTTTAGGCGGGTAAAACTGATGTTTCTGCACCCATAATTACGGTGCAACCATTTAGTGCTATCAAAGTGATTTTTATGAGCCAGTAGGTATTTACAAAGCAGTGGTGGAAGGTTATGAACAGATACCACCAGGTCAGCTGGTCTTCATGTTCATTTGAATTTAATAAGATTTTAGATCTAAAAATAAATAACTTTTGCACATTTTGAAGAGAAAAAGGGAATTCTGTCCATTACTCATCCTATCTGTTACTAGGTATCATCAGAATTGTCGATATCTGTTACTGGGGGTCAGATCTTTTTTTTGAAATCGAGCAAATAAAACCAGAATTAACTAATTCAGAGGATCCAGAAGCAGCCAAACGTTAGATGAGATGTGGTTGCATGAAAGAAAACTAGTTTTTAAAGTCTAAATACATTAATAAGCTCAGAAAATTGAGTTACCCTGAGAGTGATGTCTTAAGCATGTCTGTTACTGGTGCTGTTACCTATGCATCCATCAAAACAATTTGAATGACTTTGATCAACAATTTTACTGGATATCATAAGACAAAAGAAAAACAAACAAAATATTTTTGCATATTAATAAGAACAATAATAAAGACGGGTGCTAATACAAACCTGAACATACTGATTTTCATCCAAATGTTCAGCCACCCATGCCCCAGAATGCTCTTCTGTTTGCAAAGAATTCAAGCGCACAAACTGTCCATCAGAGTATGGATTTCTATTGCTAGAAGTTTGTATCTGAAAATCATGGATAAGTCCACTGTACAGGCCCATCTCATCAATACAGGGAGGATGAGTAGCTAAAAGATGAAAATCAAATTCAAAATAGATTAATTTAAGTACAATAAAAGCTTGACTGTCCAGAAGGTGATGTTTTGAACAAAGGATGTTTTCAGATAGTTAAGCATGTGAAAATTTGAGCTTATTTTAAAATATATGTAGCTAGGCCCACACTTCAATTACATTTGTCTTTTGAGATTTTTTTCTTTCTTAAGGCAGTTCCTTTTTAGTTCTTGGGGCTTGACAAAAAGGCCAGGCAAGGGATGAGTCTGCTCAAGTCGAGGTCCCCTAGACACTTAACATAGCAAAGCACATGATCATCAATACATCAGTATATCAACCTATATAAATAACAGTTATCTCACAGCTCCAAAAGACCTGAATTTCGGACAGCAAAGGAAAACGTTTACCACAGTGGGACCTATAACGAGGCACCTGCAGAGGGCCAAAGTTGTTGGGCCCTTTTACCTAACCACCAAACAGGACTTCCTTTGGGTGTCTACCTCTACTGCTTGGCTGTTGATGAGGTCTGCCCGCTCTGTGATCATGTTACGATTGATAGTGACCATCTAAAACGCAGCACTTCACTGAACCATCATCAGTAGATACTGAGTCAGTACTGAGCTGTATCAGTACAAGTTGTCAAGTGGCACAGAAGCCAAGAACAAGGGTTATAAAAGTAATAAAGGAGGATAAAGTAAAGTAATTTTGTCCTTCAACTCGAAATTACTTAAAAAAACGCTCGTGTAAAAACTAGCAGAGCATAGTCACAAAAATAAGAAATATTCTGAATAACAACTACAGTTTCTAATGACTAAAAAAATAAGTTGCATTTTAACTGGAGAAGGTGCAATATTAGAATTTTAAGTTATTATTTCAATTAGTTCGTGGTCAAGTCTGATCTAATGACATATCAGATAGACTAAACCTGAATATTGTTCTCACAAAAGTAAATACAGTGACCTCTCACTTATACGCGATCAAAGGGGACAACGAAATTTTCGCGCAGAAGTGAAATTCGTGCATAAGTGAAAAACCCCAAAAATAAGCTTAAATACAGTAAGTTATCAACAGTTAATAGTAATACTAATAGTACACTACTGATACTAATGAATAAATGCACACATAATTTCCATTTATGCATTTAATTTAATAAAAATGTAAAATTTGAAGTTGCACGTTTTGTCATTTTTTATACACTGTAGAGTATGTAAGCGAATCCCCCAAAAACTAAAAACTGTCGCGTGATCAGTGTCATAGTTTGTGAGAATAAAAAAGATTCTTGATAGGCTATGTCAATGCTTTCTGCTTCACCACGACTTTTAGGAAGGTCAACCTTTTCGCATGTAACCCGTTCTCCCCTCTCGATGTCAATCACAAGACTAACTGCACCCCTAATCGCACACTTGTGCGAAAAAAAAACGCGTTCTTGGAAACATTTTGAACATTGGAATAAAGGTGTATGAAAGCATTCCAAAAGAGACATCAAGAAGGGTGCAGATCTTCCGATAAGCAAAGCGTGAATAAGTGATTTAACTAAAACTTGAAAAAATTTTATCGCGCATAAGTGAAAGGTGCATTTTGTTGGCTATTGGCAGAAAAGTTATCGATTCCCATGCAAATTCGTTCTTGCACGTCGGCTGGGTGCGGGCTGACGCAATTGACGTCATCACCAATTGGCGATCGGCACGTCCGAGTCGAAGTGCATAAGACACGTGCATTGAGATGAAAGGAGGTGGTGTTTGGAATGAATGAGTGAGTGAGGGTGACTATCAAGTTGATAGATGGAGATCGTTTTTGTTTTTAAGCGATTCTGTTTTTATTTTATTATCCTGTAAATAGTTATGATTGAGTGTTCAAATAAACGACGAGTTTTAAAAAATTAGTTTTTCTTTCAAAAACAACTGCTACATGGGTTTAGAACGTTGGGAAAGTTCAGGAAAGGAATTATTTTTCCAACAGGAGGGTCATGGGCCGTACCCATGTTGCACTATTTCATTTTGAGAGATATATCGGTTTCGGGGGCCGTAAGGATTGAAAAATCTTATGAGCTTTTTAAAGTATGAAGATTTTCAAGTTTAAGTTAGAAATTTTGAACATTGCTTTACAGCCATGGCTTTGCTCCCCGAAGGTTTTGAACTGCTCAGCAAAAAGAACTGGGACAGATGGAAAATAGAGTCTTACTTCTCGATAAAGGATGTTGGAAATTTATTGAAGGGAAAGTAGTCGCTTTAGATGAAAAGGCAACTAGTTGTGAGCGTAGCGAATTCCTCCTGTTGCAGGATCGCGCTTACACCACACTTTATTATGCTATAAAGCCTGAGTTCAGACCACTCATTCAGGACACTGCAGATGGCAAGAAAGCATGGGAGATTCTGCAAGCTCAGTTTGAACCAAAAACGCGAGCGAGAGTTATACAACTTTTGGATGAATTCTGTAACATCCGTTATAAAGATAACGAAGAAATGGGTCTGTTTATAGCTAGAGTTAAATTAGCAGTGAAGAAATTGTATGACGCGGGCCATAGTTTAGATTCGCTTTTTCAAGGTTTCCAAGTTATTAGGCATCTACCGCCGGAATATACCGGTATAATCCAACTAATTTACCGTTGGAGTGATGAAGATTTTGACATCAACAAGATTGCTGAGGAGCTGGTGAAAGAAGAAAGTAGACTGAAACAGGTAAAAGCTGACAATGAAAAACCTGAGGTGAGTGCTTTCAATATTACTAATAGAAGCAAGAAGACAGGAAAAGTAAACGAAAACAGAGGAAATGCTAAATTTGTTAAAAATACGAAGGATAGAAAGTTAATAGGACCGTGTCATAGATGTCATCAATACGGACATTTGATCGCGCAATGTAAAAGTAACGTAAATCGTAATAACTTTTTGAACTTTAATGATAAATATTCGATGTTAGTTGAGAGTTACATTTCGACCTCTGAATCAGGAGCTGGTAAAGATTGTAATAGAAATCAGTTTCACTGGATTTTTGATTGTGCGGCAACAATGCATTTTTGTAATAACAAGAACTTAATGAAAAATTTCAAAGAAATTTCCTATGTAAATATGGCTTTGGCAGTGGGAAATGCTAATAGTAAAGTTTTGGGAAGAGGAACTGTGAGATTTGCTGTAAAAATGAACGGGAAAGTTAATTGGATAGAGTTAACAAACATTTTATACAACCCAAACATGAGAAGAAATTTAATCTCCAGTGCACGTTTAGAAGCAGCCGGTGCAAATTTTGTTGGAAGTAAAGGAAAAATTTGCGTGTTCTTTAATGATTGGCGAAAGCTATTTTATGCACGGAGAGAAGAGGGTTTATACTATGTAGAGCCGTTTGAGTACGATACTGCAGAAAATAAACAAGTAGAAAGCGGATTCAATGTAAATGCCGGTACTGTTAAACAAACGCAAATTGTAGAAAATAAACAAACGGAAGTCGGATTTAACATAAATGCTGGAACTGTTAAACAAAATCAACTCTATAACCTTTGGCATAGGAGATTTTGTCATATAAATTATGATTACATCCGAGATACTAGTAGAAATCAAAGCGTGAATGGTCTTCCAAAAATAGAAAAACCAGACGAAAAATGTGAAGTTTGTATTCTAGCTAAGTCAACTAGGATTTCTTTGAATTCAAATCCTAAGATCTCAAATTCTGCACTACAGTTAGTTTTTATGGACATTTGTGGTCCTCTACCAACGCCATCAAAAAGTGGCAGTAGATATTTTCTTTCGATAATTGATGATTTTAGTCGTTTTGTGACTGTTTACACTTTAAAACGAAAAAATGAAGTTTTAAGCAAATTCATCCATTATCGTAAGAAAATGGAAAGAATAACGGGAAACAAACTAGTTAGCATTCATACAGACAACGGGGGCGAATTTTGCAATGACGAGTTTGAACGGTATTTAAGTTCTTACGGTATTCAAGCCCAAAGAACAAATGCTTATACACCAGAGGAAAACGGGATTTGCGAACGTTTCAACAAGACAGCTTTAGACGGGATAAAAGCAATGCTGAAAGCCGCGAAAATGAACAATGAATGGTGGGCGGAAGCGTTATATTGTTTCACTTTCACTTGGAATCGAATTTGCCATAAAACAACCAAAACCCCTTTTGAAATGTTTTTCGGAAGAAAACCCTCGGTAGTATTCCTAAAAGCTTTCGGAAGTAAAGCTTTCGTTAATGTTCCAAAACAACGGAGAAATAAATTCAAAATGCGTGCAGTTGAGGGAATAATGATAGGATATGCGATAAATACCAGAGGATATAGAATTTGGTTAAATAACGAGCAAAAAGTAATTGAAACTTGTAATGTTAAGTTTAATGAAAATAAGAATGCAGTGGAAGAAGTTCTGGACCCAATAGTAAAACCTAAAAAACGAACTCAATACTCGGAATTCCATTACGAGTTAGATGAGGAAGAAAGCGCTCAAAATTGCGATGAAGGTGGAACATCTAGTGAAGATTCAACTGAGAAAGTTTCCGAAGAAGAAAACGGATCTGAATTTGCGAAAAGCGCATCAGAATTGAATTGGGTTAGAAATGCAGTGCCGAGACCAGACGGAACGCGAAATGACATTTATTATTTCTTAGAGGGAACGAAACAAAGATTTAGATCATGTAATGATATTGAAAAATATTGCAAAAGTAAAAATTTAAAATTCGAAAAACAGCTGTTTGATTTTAGCGGAAAGAATGTTTTTTCGGGAAAGATTAAATTTGCAAATGATACGGAACGCGAAACTGAAAAAAATGAAGCAAACATTGTTGAGGTGAAAATTCCGACAAGTTTCAAGGACGCTATAGAATCCGAAAATGCTCAAGATTGGATCGAATCCATGAACGACGAGTTAAATACAATGAAAGAAAGAAAAGTTTTTGAGTTAGTTGAGAGACCGCCGCACAAAATATACTAGGAAATAGATGGGTGTACAGCGTAAAAAGGGATGTAAATAATCGAATTTCAAGATTCAAATCGAGGTTGGTGATTTTAGATTGTCAACAAAGGAGAGAAGATTTTGATGCTATTTTTTGCCCAGTAGTCAATTTTTCAATTATTAGACTATTTTTTTTTGTATTTTGGTTTGTTTTTATAGTTGGAAAAATTGTCAAGTAGACATCAAAAACGCTTATTTATATGCCGAATTAAAGGAGAGTATTTATATGCACCAACCCGTAGGTTTTTGTAAAGATAAAAATAAAGTTTGTCTTCTGAAAAAGTCAATCTACGGACTACATCAAAGCGGAAGAAACTGGTATATAGAAATCGAGAAAGCATTAAAAAATATTAATTTCATTAAAGTAGAATGGTGTAATTGCGTTTTTAAAGGACAAAATACCATCCTATTACTCTACGTAGATGATATCGTAATATTCGGAAAAGAAAACCAGTATATAGATGAGGTTATAAAAAGTCTTCGAAAAATTTTCGATCTGAAAGTCCTCGGAGAAACGAGAAAATTGTTAGGGATCGAATTTTGTCAAGATCATAAAAATTTGTATTTGCATCAACAAAGTTACATAGAAGAAATTTGTGAAAAATTTAAAGAATATAAAATCCCGATAACTTCTTTACCCATTGTAAAAGGAACTGTTATTTCAAAATTAGATTGCCCAAGTGCGAAATGTGAAATCGAAGAAATGGAAAGAATTCCCTATCGAAGTTTGCTCGGGAGTTTAGCATTTTTAGCAAACCGTACTCGCTCCGACATAACCTACGCAGTAAATGTTTTATCGCAAGTGCAGGAAAATCCCGGAATCAAACACGGGGAAATACTACTTAAGCTTCTGGGTTACGTTAGGTATACCAAAGAATATAAGCTGAACTTGTCCAAAGTGCAAAACATCGAAATGAAAAGTTTTTCAGATGCCGACTACGCTGCAAGTAGGGACGACAGAGTTTCATTGGGAGGAATGATAATTTTTATCGACGAAGTTCCTATCGTGTGGAAAACAACAAAGCAAAAATGTGTGAGTTTGTCCTCGATGGAATCCGAATATATCGCATTAGCTGACGCGGCGAAAGAGTCTGTGTGGCTGAAAAATGTACTCGCGGATGAAAATTTGAACTTCGGTCTTGGAGATTGTACTTTATTTTGCGACAACAAATCGGCAATTGATTTCACGAAATCAAGTATGGAAAATGCGCAAACCAAACATATAGACGTTAGATACCATTTTATTCGCAATTTAGTAAATGATGAAATTTTCAATTTGAAATTTGTTTCTGGGAAAGAAAAGGTTGCAGATTTGTTTACGAAGCCACCTACTAGATTGGAGTTGAAGAAATTTTGTGATAAAGTGTTTGTCTGAATGTGCTTACTTTTGGAAGGAATGACTTTTCCGGACTTCAAGTTTTGACCAGCAAGATGCTGCATGATTTTGAGTTGCATGCATTTACTTTGAACTTTTTGACTTTATTCCAAAGTGAACTTTTTGAACTTTAGTTATGCTGAACTTTTTACTTATTAGAATTTCTTCAAATTTCAATTTTTTTTTTTTTTTTTTTTGATTTAATACTGGTGATATTTATGTATTGTGTTTTTGAAATGTTAGTTATATTTGCAATTGATGTTTTTGATGTTGTGAAAGTGATGGTATGTTTGAAGAGTGATTTGCACGGGAAGGGATCCGATGTTGGCTATTGGCAGAAAAGTTATCGATTCCCATGCAAATTCGTTCTTGCACGTCGGCTGGGTGCGGGCTGACGCGATTGACGTCATCACCAATTGGCGATCGGCACGTCTCGAGTCGACGTGCATAAGACACAAAGCATTGAGATGAAAGGAGGTGGTGTTTGGAATGAATGAGTGAGTGAGGGTGACTATCAAGTTGATAGATGGAGATCGTTTTTGTTTTTAAGCGATTCTGTTTTTATTTTATTATCCTGTAAATAGTTATGATTGAGTGTTCAAATAAACGACGAGTTTTTAAAAATTAGTTTTTCTTTCAAAAAACAACTGCTACATGGGTTTAGAACGTTGGGAAAGTTCAGGAAAAGAATTATTTTTCCAACACATTTTAGGTTTCGCGTATAAATGAACAAGAGTTAACATTGTTTTTCTATATCGCTGGCCGGGCCCGTGAGAAAAACCCGCATAAGTGAAAAACGCGTATAACAGAGGTCGCGTAGAAGCGAGAGATCACTGTATATATCTTGATGTATTACCGTATACCACCTAGCCCTAGTATGCACATATTTGTGCATTTCGTTATAGGTCACAAAACTCTTCTGTGTACACATTTGAGCTTTTAGTTGAACTTCAAGCAATGCCCCTGTACGGTGTACCTACTTTTGTGAGTGTCATTTTTGATTAACCCTAATATCAATTGGTGCCAGAGGAATTTTTCTTGCAAACATTAGCAATAGGTAATGTGTTAATAAAAATATGAATACATTCTTACCAATAGTTGTGATGAATTCAGTTGTTAAACCTGAAAAAGGTTGAATAAAATCAGTTGTGCATTTTGCCTTCTAAAATGTAATCATTTTTTTGCTTAAAAAATAAAATTATAACTAATTGTCTCACTTTAATCAAGAATAATTTATTTTTTATCATCAGTTAATGAATAGTGGTTCTTTATTATAACAATACAAATCAAATAAAAAAAATCCTTTGTCTGAATTTTTCCTTATTTTAACACATTTGGATTATTTATTACTTTTAAACATATATCTTGTTCCATCTCACTGTTTCAAACTTTTTCAAAATGATACAAATCTCAAAAAACTGAAATCGTTTGCCCCTAAGCATGATTATCATCTATATAACATAATACTGACCCCCAAGTTTTTATATTCAATATTTTTTGTAACGTAAGATGAGAGAAGATGTCAAAAAATGAGATTTTGATAAACCTTGAGAGACAAAGATTACGTAACTATTTCCCAGACTTGTATGCATAGTACATCCAAGACGTTACTGGCTGACAAAATATGTGAGTCAGAAACACTCTTGATAGACCATAATGTGAAACAAAGCACACAATTAAAAATCTTATTTCTTTCAGAATTTGGATTTTTAACATATCGATTTTTAAGAAAAATTGAATAGTTCAAAATGCTATCAAATTTGTAAAGTAGTCTTGGAACTGAAAATTATTATTCATAAAGAATACCTTCAGCGCAGCCTAAAACATCCACTCTCATGGCTATTTCTTTGTAGAAGGAAATAGGTTGAATGCGTATAAATCTTGCTTCAACAGGCTTTCTAAATAAATTCTGTACCGGTGTTTCACTATCATAATTTCCAGTAAAAACCTAAAAGAAAGATAACATTAAAATTAATTAAAGAGTTTTTGATAAATACACCTGAAACAATTTATTATTTTCCTTCCAACGACTATGAAATTAATAATCGCATTTAGAAACAAGTTTTTAACAGTCCATTTTTGGAATTGTAATACAAATTATATTCTTCTTTAAGAGCGTAACAACCTGATCCAGGAGTTAGCTTCAACAGCCCGCTTCTTCCAACTCAAACAATACAAAGTAACTATTTGCTGGTTTTTTATTTTAAAATTGCAAGATCCTTTTTGGCACCATCCATCCATCTTAGTGGTGATCTTCCTCAGGCATGGGAACCCAAACGGTTCTTAATTCTAATACAGTTAATTCCAGTGGTTTGCCAGATGTGGCCAAGTCAACTCAGTTTGTTACTTTGCATGACTCATGTAACTTGAGGCTCTTTGCAATGCCTATATAGTTGAAAATTATATCTGATTGGACAGAACCCTCGTTCTTCAACAGGCCAAAATATAGTTCTCAATACTTTCCTTTCAAACATTTCCAGAGCTTGTTAGGTGGTTAAGTTTAATGCCTAGGTTTCGCTAGCATACAGCAGCACAGGTAATATAAAGCAGGGCATAATTACTGAATAGACCAACTAGGCCCTGGATTAGGGCCCGATATGTAGGGGCTCCCAAATGGCTGAAATTACTTTAGTCTATGGCTAAAATTGTTTCAGCCAACATCTAACGTTTTAAAGTTTGAATACAGGATCCCCAAAAAACTATTTGGCCTAGGGCCCCTCGATATCTTAATCGCATCCTGAGTATAAGCTAGATATGAATTATGCTAAATATAATACACAGACGAAGTTCTTTAGATTCACAGACGAATCTATTCGAAAATAATTCAAGTCTTCAATGGAAAAAAAAAACTAAAGTCACGTCACATGACATATTGAGCTAATTGGAGGAGACTAAAGATGCCAAACAAAAAAATTCTGGAATTACATGAATGGAAATGAAATCTTACAAATGAAATTCTCCCCAGAAGGAAAAATAATAAGTTTATTTTAAACAAACAGTTTTTTCTTTTGACCTTTTTTTGCTTTAAATAAAAAGAAACATTTACGTTATTACCTTAACAGTCAAACAGAATTTTAGTTGAGAATGCAGAAATTTTAGTTTTTTTTTTAAAAAAAGGTTTGAAAAATAGTTCATTATCTTTGAAAATTTTTTAGAACTCTGTAAAATTATGAGAGAAATTCAGCAAACAATATTTTACTAACAACTATTTATTCTTTCTGATGGTGCATTCATTTATCACACACCTAGGAAAGGTTATGCTATGAAACAGCACAAATAAGCTGAAAAAAGACAAAATATAAAGTGAAACTTTTGTCAAAAAAAGTTTAAAACTGGACCTCAGAAGTGAAACCTGGCACATTTAGACTACCTAAGTGCCAAATTTTCTGACCATAAGTGTAATAAATTCACTACAGCTTTGCTAAAAGAAAAGCACAAACAGTTTGTCTTGTATAAATAGAAAATACAGAAAGTTTTAAAAACAAATAAAATAAACTTGAATGGATTTATTTCAACACACCTTTCTTTTTACAGTAAAACACTAAACAATGAAATAAATAAGTTATTGCAAAAACTAATGCTAAAATATTTGTTTTAATGTAATAAAAATTTTTCTGAAAATTGCCAGCCATTACATTCATACAGTTTTCACTCATGTTTCCTTTTGGCTCTACTTCTCAAAAATAATGTTCCTTTGTACTGCACTCTTCAAAAGGCAATTTTTTTTCCTGTAAAAATTTTATACTGATATCTTAGATTTCATGAAAATGTTTGGAGGTCGAAAAAAAGAATTTAAAGATGTCATATGGCATTTTTCTAGCTTATGACTGCCTACATATTTAAATTTTCATTTTCTCCAAGGATATCTAATTTTTCAATCTTTTCAGGGGCATGATAACACTAAAGTTGGTCCAAAAAAATAAGGAAAAAAGACAGAAAGAAAAGATAAAAATGGTGGAGGGGCAAAAAGCATTATTGCTCACCGATTCAAGTATAAAGCAAGGGTTAAAAAAATATGTTGACAGCAATGTTTATTTTACATGGGTAGCAGTTACTCAAATGAAAGGAACCTCCATACTAGTTATTTCTTTTATAAAGGATCAAAATTTCAAGCCAGGATGCTCTGCAGAACTACCGCAAATTACAGCATTTTGACGCAATGTTTACTTTTAAGAATTGAAAGAAACTTATTAGGTAGAAGGAAATCTATCTTTAGTCCGTCAAATTCTTAGAGATAAACATTTTATTGCAGCATATTAATAAATGATACTCGTAGAAACTGAGTTAGGGATTTACAGATCTCTTACATCCAAGTACAAAGCACACAAAAAGATTTTTTAAAAATATAACCTTTTTTTATCAAAAAAACATGGAAATTGTTAATAAAAGAAAAATAATTGTGCGTGGGGAGGGCGGTGGGGAGACTAACAAAACATACCTTTTCTGAACTATCTTGATCAGAAATATAAGCATATGCCAGCCCATTTCTGCTATAGAGTGCTTTGTAAGATTTAACCCATGAAGGAAATGCATTTCTGCCCTTGGTGACAACTCCATAAATTGGCTGTATTTCACCCAGATCTATTTCAATCCACTGTTGTTTATTAATATCGCCAGCAATCCAAGCTCCAGCTGAAAAAGAGGTGATTGCACGTCAGTACAATTTCAATTGTTAAAGTGCATTAAAATATTAAAAGTTAGTCTTTGTAAAGTTGTAGTACTTTGAATACAATAAAATGTTTCCATGCCTGAAAGTAGAATTTAAACAGAAATGCATGAAATCTTTTTTATTTACTATTTTTCTTTTGTTTTCTACTTTTTAAGCAAGAAAAAGAGGAGTTACCTTTTCCAGCATTTGAAAAATAAATAAATAAATACATAACTTAATTTCAGGAAATATACTTTAATATATATATCCGTGGGCAAGTAAAAAGCAGTAACTGCAAATTTTTCACTTTTTTTTTTTTGCACTTTTGCGATCTATTGTATGCTAGCTTTATTGAACAAGCTGACTTATTTGGTTTTCTCTGGAAAAAAAGAAAAAAAAAAAAACACGTTTAATTTCAACTGTTTTCTATTGTAGCATGTTGAAACCAAAAACTTCAAATATCTTGAAATATCATTTCTGCAGATACTGCTGTTTTCCTGCCCATGACTGTATATACTATGCAGGTTGCAATCTACTCTTTACAATATCCAAGTTTTGGAATAAATCATTCAGTATTAATTTCAGAAATTCGATGAAACATCTAAAAGTAAAAAAACCTACTTTCTGATACACTAACATCAATTTTCAAGCAACATTCTTTTCAACTGGCTTATAGTCTTAATTATTTCAAATGTACCTTCTAACGGTTTAACAATTCCCTGGAAACAAAATCGGTCATTTTCAGTAGAAAAAAAACTTGTTAATTTCTTAATGCAGGGATGTGCTGACCAAAACTCGCTTTTGGAGCAATCTTGGGCGCAAGAAAATGGCGAGTTTGGAGCAGCTTGGAGCAGTAAAAGTGTGAATTTGGAGCGGCCTGCCACAGTAAAATTGCAAATTTGGAGCAGCTTGCAGTAGCAAAAATTTTAATTTTGCATCAATTTGGAGCAACTATGTATATTTCATACACAGAAACATGTGTGACATGATAAAATAATAAAAAAGGATACTAAGGATGTAAAAACATCATAATTTCAACTACTAAAGTTATTGTGCTTTGATGCCTATTTTTGGATTTGTTTGCTTTTATGTAGTTCATATGTACATTTAAACGACATAAGATATTCATAAAATTCAAAAACATATACAAAAAGGCTTTAAAAAAAGCAAAAAAAAAAATGGATAAATTAAAAAACTTTACCCATAAAAAGTTACAAGTGAGTTTTAAAGGGCTATTAATTACTTTTTTCTTTTGGTATGTTTAAGTTATTTACTTATATTTGACCTTATATACAAAAATAGGCATTTGTTTTATGTACTGAACTACTACTTGATTAACAAATCAAGCAAAGGAAACATTAAAACCTTTTATTTTTAACTGTTTGATATTTAATCACAAAACTAATAATGAAGTTACAATTTGAAAAAAAATTAAGGCAAGCCAAGAACATGGAAAAAATGCTTAAATCTGAGAAACTTGAAATATCTACATATTCATTACCAGAACATTAGAATTCCCTGATTTTTCCTATCTTAAATGTCACCAACCAAAATTAAAGATCAATTTTCTGTCCTAAAATCTTCAGAAATCCCAAGATTAAAATCTGGTCAACAATATTAATTTTTAAGATGGCATTCGCTGAAATAAATTTGGATGCAACTGTTGGGCGTAGTAAGATGACAAACTTAAAAGTCCTCTTCTTCTGATAAGAATAAACAAAAGATAAGAATGGTTGAAAATAATGGTCAATAGGAAATTTTTCAAGTCAAAGGAACAGAATCACATATTAAATTGAAACAGTCGCGTTTTTCAAAAGCGGATGCAATCGAATTTTGAAATGCACAAAAAATCCGAACGCGTTTTTCAAAAGTGGATGCAATCGGATTTTGAAATGCACAAAAAATCGGGACTAAGTCAAAAAAATCGTAAAAATAAGCTCCAAATGCATAAACTTGATGATAATCTGCAAAAACTGCCAAATATGCAGAAGGAACTGCAACATTAATTGCAAAATCTCATTTTTGGCACAAGTTTGTTTGATTTTGGCACAGAAAAGTCCATTTAGTGGTCTTTTGGAGCAGTTTGACGCAGGATCGGCGATTGGAGCAGTTTAGCGCAGCTGGCACATCCCTGATTATTAATATAAAAACAATACCACACATATTTTCAAAATGTTAGGTATCATGATTTCGTAAATTCTAATTATAAATCCTTTTCTTTTTTTTTCTTTCAATATGTGGGCATGCAAACATAATGGCATTACCCTCAAGGGTCCCCTGTTCCTATAGCAGTAGTGACTTGCTCAGATGGGAAACCCTCAAGTAAACATAAAGGCAGCTTGCTTTCATAATGATTGTGGTAGAAAAATAGTCTGTTTATTTTTTGGCAATACATCTATTTTCAGTTTGAAGATAATACCTAATGCATCTTTTGAAATCTAAACTAGTATGAGTCATCCTACTGTTTTGGAGAAATACAGTACTTACCAGACTTATGATTGGATATGGAGTTCAGATGAGAGCTTTGTGGCCCACTATTGGAGTCCTTACTACTAGATGCTTTTATATTACTGTCAGGTATAGGCATTGGACCATCTCTGATATTGTAAAATGTTTCACACTCGGCTATAAAATGAAATTAAATATAAAATGAGTAAAAGATTCTTTTCATAAAAAATATACAATTTCTTCTTTTCAGATGATAGATCTCGATATCATTCTTAAATAGGAGATTCTAATTTTCATATTAATCAAAAAATTTATTAAATATATATATTTTTAAAGCTACTTTGAATGGCTAAGAATAATGCAAAGATTAAAACTCATTTAATATGAGCAGTAGATAATTAGAGTAAGAAATTTAACTAAAGTCAGGAATAACTTTTATCATAGCTTTTACAACTTTATTAAAAATACTGAAAGTCGCTCGTCAAGGTATGACGGGTGAAAACTGCTTCTCTTCTTCTACATTTTAATGAAGAAATTGCTAAATTATTTAAAACATGGTTAAATCCTATGTTTTTAAGCATGCTCTTTCAGGAAAAAATTCGGGAACGACCCCATTGTATTGACGCAAAAGGAAACATAAGAGAGGGTGTGAGTCTTAAAAAATCAACTTTCGTGTTTTTTGGGACACCCTAATACACACACACACTGTTAGAGGATTGAACGATAAAAGGTTTAGATAGATAAATTAGCTCATCTGAACCACTGGCGTATCCAGACGACTCTGTTGGGAGGGGCGATATATCATTATAGGAGGGGGGGGGGTGACTAATGAAAATAAAATTTTAAAAAAGTTTAATAAATGAAGCATGATTTTTTTTTTCTTGAATAATGTCTATCATTCAAAGACTTTGAATGAAAGTTATAAGTGTTTTGAGTGCCACACACACAAGAAAAAAAAATTGAAAAAAAAAAAAAAAGAAAAGAATTACTACTATCTGGATCTTTTATCCAAATTAAACACTTCAATTTTTGATTAGTTTGAGGATTTGCGAACTATTTCTCTCTCACTATAGGAAAAAAAGATAAAGGAACCGCCCAAAATCCCAGTTCTGATTCCCATTCGAATAAGTTTTCGACTATTTGGTGGTTAATAAGAAAAAGCGTGGTTTGGAGGTCCCTTTCTGAATTTTTTTTGAAATTTAAGGGCATATTTTCAAAAAAACAACTGTTTGCTATATTTGGTTTCTTGAAGGAAAAGGGTGAGATCCCGGAATTCTCCTCAGTTGTTTTTTGATATTAGAGCTTCAAAAATGCGATTTTAGACACCTTTAGTGATGCTAAAAACCAGGGGGTTCAGGGATTTGAAGTCCTAAAAACGCAATTGTTGGCCACCTTTGATGACGTAGCAGAAGACGTGGGGTTCAGAACTTTTCAATACAGGAGTTCCAAAAACCCTCTTTTAGATGATCTTTGAATGATATGTTGAAAGATGAAGAAAAAGGCCATGGGGGCTCCTCTCCGGAAAATTTTCGAAATCAAAGTCCTGAATAAGTAGTCGTAATAAGCCATCTTTTATGAAGTAGGGAGAAGGAACAGGGTTTGGATCTTTTCATCGGAAATTGTTTGAAATTGGAACCTTGAAATGAGATGGCTGGCCATCTTTGGTAGCGTTAAGGGAAAGAATGGAGTCAAGAGCTATCCCTCAAATTTTCGATAATGAAGCTTCAAATACGTAATGTTAGTGGATCTTCATTGATGTTAGGTGAGGGCTTGGGATCGGGGACTCTCCCCCGGAATATTCCAGTGCCCCAATCGCCCCCCCCCCTTGTGGATCCGCCACTGATCTGGCCTGCTTCTGTTAGGGGCAACATATGGACCAAATTTTGTTTGATTCTGCTAGTTACTTTATGGGTAAAGGCAGGCACGCATAACTCAAGAAACGTCCCATTGCTCCACCCCCGTGGAGCAATTTGCGCCAAAAACCAATGGGCACAAGTTCACATAGGGGCAGATATGTGTACCAAATTGCGTTCGATTTCATGCGGTAGTTTTTGCTGTAGAGCGGCCACAAAAAACTGATGTGACACACACACAGACATACATTTTCCAAAAATGTTCAAAATGGACTCAGCACACCTCAAAACGTTTGAATCGGTCAAAATTCGAAATTTGAAAATTTGCACGAATCCGATACTTTCTTCTATATATTGGATATAGAAGAAAGTAAAAAAAGGGCTCCAAATAATTATTTCTTTCAAAAATAGCGTAAAAATAGATTTCTGCTGCAAAAAAAGGGTTTAATTCATGTTTGGATGTAATTATACAAATAAAGGAAATAACATACGGAGCCTAGAGAGCAATAGATACCCCCCGCCGACTAAATTTAATTTTTTTAGAGTGTCACAGCTTGCGCATACCCCCCTCTATATTTTTTTTACCACAAAAATTATATTTTAATGAATATATTAGGGTTTACTGCTAAAATATTTAATAAATGTATTGTTTTTATGAAAGTCCAAAACCTAAGAATTTCAAAAAAAATCTCAAGAATCAAAAATCTTGGGGGGTTCTGGTAGCCGTGCTTTAAAGTAGTGTAGAACTAAAAAAAGTCACTGAATTTCCCAATTCTGACAAAGCTATGGAATACTCCATACAATTTATAGAGATTTCTTTTGTAATGCAAATGAGAAATTATGCATAAATAAGATAAAATTTTTGATTCAAATTTATAAGAACTTTCATGAGAAAGGGTGAAAAAAAAGCAAGAAGACAAAAACCAGAAATGTTTTCCTATCTATTTTTTGTAGAACTTCCGACTGAATTTGCTGAAATTGACCTAGGAAACAAAACTGCAATATCTACCAGACCTCTCTAATAAATTAGAAACACATCCTATAACTTAAATTTTTTAAATAAAATTTCTTTTATCCTTACTTACCAACATTTACTTGAGGAGTAATAGGTTGTGTTATAACAGGAGTTGTTGAGACTTCATCTGAAAATACATAGTGATAAAAAAAAACAAATATTTTTAATGCATAATATAAATTTAACATAAAACATAGCAAAAGCACAAAAATTAATTTCTCCAATGATGATAATTAACATCAAATTTACAATCATACAAAGTTTATTAACTATGTATCTATGTTTTGTTTTCTTCAGAATAAACAGCTGAAATCCATTGAAATCTATTTACATGAAAATATTTGAAAAATAACAGAATAAAGTTTGTTCCAATTAAAAAAAAAAATGTTATTCACTGACATCCAATTTTGGAATAAGCTAGACATTCACACAGTGCTGCATTTAATTATTATAACAACTAAATTGTTTTTGCAATAGAACATTATTCCATCTTAAAAATCAAACGCAGGAACAGTACAAATGCATTGAACAGCTTTGAATCTTTCAGTATTACAAAGGAATTTTTTATGCTGACAAATAATACTTGAATGCCCAGTATTACATAAAGAAGAAATTCCTGACTTGTATAATGCTAAGTGATTCCAAATTCTGTTTATGTCCTTTAAACCTCCTCTAAATTGTCTCATTGATTGAAAATCACCATGTATTTTTTCTTATCTTTTATTTCAATTGCGTCATAAAATCGAGTATTTTACAAAATTAATAACATCTTCATAAACCCCAAGTAACAGAAAAAATAAGAAAGTAATTTCACATATTAACACCAAGTGAAATTTCTAAATGCTTTTTTAAAAATAGTTTGTAAACTAATAGCAGTTTTTATCAAGTTTTAAACTCTTAAAAGGTTCCAGATTTACTTATCATAAGTACATAAGTTATCGTCATTTTCACGCAATTCAGAAGAATGAAGTAAAATTACATTTGAAAAATATTTAACGAAGAAACAAATGTGAAATTGTTGTGAACAAGTACTGATTTAAGTTTTTAAACAAATAATTGAAGAAGGAAAACAGTTGCAATACTTACTGCAAAAACAAAAGTATCTGATTTTATAGTCCTTACAGAAGCCATTTAATTGATCTTTTCCTTTGCACCTAAAGCCAGAAACTAAGTTACAAGTCAGCTTTTTGTCACCTGTTTCTGTGTAATCTAAATCAGAGACTGATTCTCGGCATTCAATGTCAGACAAATAGCCCTGAATGACAAAAATTTCATTAGGTGTTTATTAATCTAAAATTTTCAGCAATAAAACTTTGTTTAAAATATAAATAAATAATACACTAAATGAAAATAGAAAAACACCTTCTGATAAGGCTTCCTACTTTGAAATTAATGTATTACCGAAGAACGATTTAACATTTTAACAGTATACCGTATGTTTGCTCTTGTAATGAATGCAGTCAAGAAAACTAGGATTTACTTAAAACTATTATATTTAACTTAACATATGTACAGTAAATTAAAATAACATTATAAATAAAATTTAAATCCTTCTTGGTTTTATAAAAGTTCTGCGACATGCAGTGTAACGGACGAGTGTCCGAATGCCGTTAAGATACATCAGGTAGGAAGCCGCCGCTTCTCATGGAGCTTAGCCGTTTTATGTCTATAGTCACGTGTGCTGCCCTCTGCGGACAGCGCATTTGCATATTGGCGCAGACACCACAGATTTCCTGAACTGGCTTCTAGTTAACTAGATTCCACTTTAATTGCTCTTTTATCAGAGAGCAAAATGCGCTATTCTTTTTCTGCAATAATCT
The DNA here is from genome assembly GCF_026930045.1 of Uloborus diversus. NCBI lineage: Eukaryota > Metazoa > Arthropoda > Arachnida > Araneae > Uloboridae > Uloborus > Uloborus diversus. Next base: position 202,031,684 of record NC_072731.1, read on the forward strand.
CCAGGAAGTTCTCAACAGAAAAAGAAAAGTTAAAAAAAAAAAAAAAAAAAACTTTTCAAGGCTGTTACAAACTTTCAAAATAATTCTTGAACATACAAAAAAATTCTAGACACAAGCAAATAATTAGAACACATTAATAACTATTATTGTATTAGCTACCAGTTTGTTTGGCACTCTTGACTTCCTTAAGAGGCTTTCCACCTTAAGCTTAGTTACTCCTATTCCGGACTAATGAGTGCTAAAAAGCACAAAACTGTAGTCCTCGGCTGGAGTTGACTGAGCTGGCGGTTTATTTTATGTATTTCTGCCTTAGCCCTGGCTATAGGGCGGTAACTTACTGAACATTAATAACATTCTGTATGTTAAATACGATTTTTAACACCATTATACTTGCATAAACTTAAATTCAGCTTCTGAAAAGTATAGAATTAATAGGATTAAAAAAAAAAAAAAAATGTTTCTCAGAAAAAAAAATCTTACTTCTCTGCAAAAGTTATGCTCAGTCTGAAGTCTCAAAAGCATGACCTTTTCACTATCTCCTCTAACACTACCAGCACCTTTCACTCCTTTTTTAATTCCTTTTCCCTTCATATCAGTGGGATGATTTTCATTGATCCATTCTGACCAATATGAACAAGCAGTTTGTGTGGGAAGAGCAGTAGTTGTTTGTGTCTTTGATGCTGAAATGCATGAAAAGGTAAGATGAAAGTGCCCCTAGATCCTTCCATAATTCAGAACATAACATCCTCATGTCAGATTCAAATGGAATAAAGATAAATTACATAATTAAAATTTGCAAACATTTCACCTTTGAGCTGCATTAAAAAAAATACTGTTAATATGTTTTCTTCCTAACAAAGAAAAATTTTGAATAATTTGTATCAGGTAGACATATTTTGAAAGTCTTGGCTGATTATTCAATTGTCTAATTTCAGAGAATGTTGACAAAAAAATGATTTAAAAGACAGTCAGGATTCCTATCATGTAAAACACTCATTTTAGAAACTTTTTAGGACACAAAATAATAGCCCATAGCATCAAAAGAAGTATCTATGATAAAATCAACTGAGCTGAGACTAAAATTCAATTACTTGTTATACAGTAATAAAAAGGCAATGTACTAGCCAAATTATGTACAACTGCAGAGTACGAGCGAACAATGCCTCAGAGAAAATTCCTTAATAAGAAAAATGATTTGAGATTAATATTGCTTTTCTACAAAAAAAAAAAAAAAAAAAAAAAAAAAAAAATATATATATATATATATATATATATATATATAGAACCTTTCTATATCTGCCATTTTTGAAAGAAACACAAGAGCAGATTTGACTTCACAAAACAGAAGAAAAAGGTATGAAAAACATCAGAAAAACTATGATTTTACATCAAAAATATTTTGTGGCAAACTTTTTCAATTACATTTTATTTGGTTCATCCTTCAACTTCACAGTATTTAATAAAAACTTGCACTTAAAATGCATAATGAATTTTGTTCAAGCATTTCTGAATTAAGGTTTATGAAAATAAACACAAATTTTATTAAATAGCTTTTTTAAAAAACTGAATAATAATTAAAAATGGAAAAGAAAAGGAATGAAAAAAAATCCGATTCTGAACACAAGTGCAAAATGTTGCATTCTTTTATATGAACTATGAAAACGAAAAGTAATAAGAACTTTTTTATGAATAAAATAATCTTAGAAATGTACTTTAACCTTGCTTTGTTGAACAATATCAATAACTACCAACAGAATAGTTCATACTTTTGGGAAAATTCAAAATTGATGGAAAGAAAAATCTTTGATTTGGGGAAATTTTTTATGGTTTTTCGTCGTGCTTGATTTCTAGAATGTTTGTAACAGTTAAAAAAAAAAAAAAAAAAACTAAAATTTTAGAAAGGGGAAGAAAATTATACTTAAGGGAGATGCTTAAAGGAATATTTACTTATTAAAGAAATTAATAATACTTAAAGGAGAAATCAGAAGATCAGAGGCATGCCTCTCAGTCTATTCAATGCTAGACTAAAAATGAGGTGCAAAACTAGAAGTTGTACAGGTTTTACCTAAAAAAAAATCTACCTTCTATTGATAACAGTTTTTGAGCCTTGAGAGATAGATAAAAACATCTGTATATATGTTACGGACAAAGTCCGAAATCGGCCAGTTCGCGAATTGGCTGGCCAATTCGCGAACTGGCCAACATTATCGGAAACGTACCGGCCAAAGCCCGAAATTTTCTTCATTTCAGGCTTTGGCCGGCCAATTCGCGAAGTGGCTATGGACGATCGGCCAAAGTACGAAGAGAGAAACCAAGACCAGATTGAGTTTCACTGTTAAAAATGTAGCATTTTAAAAAAAGTTCTTTTGTGTACAGTTTTTTTTTCTTGAAGTTCACTTGTTTCACAAACGAGTTCAAATATAAGGGATACCTCTGTGTTAAAACTGAACTTATAACGCATAAAAATATGATCTCGTGTCATTCTGTTTCTATATTAAAGCCATAATGGATATTATTCAGTGACAGTAAATGATGTAACAACGTGATTGCGTAAAGAAGACTAGATTTGCGCCCTTCATATGAGCGAATTATATCTTAAATAAATACGTTGTGTTAAGTGTGCGAATACAAAGGTAAATTGAGGCAATGAGAAGCAAGGGAAGTAAGTGGACCTTTTCAAGTTTTGAGCAAAACAACTATAAAGATAACATCCTAGGTAGGCTTTCATGGATTTTTTTTTCTAAATCATGCTGTAAAGCAGTACCTACCAGGGCTACTATTACTATCTGTTGCCCGAAGACAAAGGAGGGGCTCACCTACCATTTGTACGCGTTATCTCCAAATTTTTAATTTTGTCACATACATCCGTTTGCTTCTCACTGCCTCTTTTGAATTAAGGACGATCGACAGTCATTTTCTGCTCCATAGACCTAATTTTAAAGATTCTAGATCATATTGTACCAAGAAATATTGTTTCAAAAGATTTTAAACTATTTTGCAAAGCCTCAATACTAAGGGTTCATTAAGACAAACATAAAGAAAAAATAGCTTTCTTGTTAATATTATTTAAAGACATTACTTTAATGCCGCGTTTTGTCGAAATTCCCCAACATGTCCTTATTAATATTTTATACATAAATGTCATTATGTTTATTTTAATTTACACTTAGTATTGTTTTTTTTTCCCCCTTTGTAAAACAGTTCGTATTTTTATGAATCAATATTTCGGAAGGGAATGCAATCTGGAAAACTTAGCATATTTTTCTTATTTTTTTCTTTTTACATTAAGGAAAGGTTGTTCTTACCGTCATAGTATTTATTTTAATTCTTCTTTTTTTTTCAAACGTTTTTTCTCACGTTTTACTGCATTTATTTTATGTTAATCTGATTGTGTGTATTTTAACTGAATTTCTTTTCGTCTTGCTGTACTTGCAATGCGGATTTCAATTTAAAACTTTTTCTTCTAGAGGATGCGGAGTGATCATTTACATAAATTGTGCTGCGTATTTGAGCTAAATTCTTTTTTTCTAAGGGGGATGAAGGAGCAAGATTTTCCTTTTGTTCTAGATACGAGTTTTTAATTACCTTCTTTTTTCCTGCGAGGAAGGTGGAAGAGCGGGTTTATCGTATAACTGTTTTCGTAAGAAAGTATTATTAATCCATGCAAGTTTGGTTTGCTTGCTAATCGACAGGGTTACGGTAGCGTTGTTATTTGACGAATTTGGAGAAAAACTACGGAATTTTTTCATTAGTTTACATTTTAAAGCAACTGTTTATGTAATTTAATTGCTTTTCATTTAGTGAAATATTTTAAATTGCAGATATATATTATTATTTCTTTTAGGTTCTCTTAAAAAGTGTATGCATTTTAGTATAAGAAAATAATTACTTTGCATCAGAGAGATGGGGTGGGGTAGATTTTCATTTATTCAAGTAACTTCCTTTAAATTCTTTGTACGAGCATCGTCATGTAGGTATAGCTCGTAATCAATAAAAGTACTCGCATAATTTTCGAAATAGCTTATCGCACCAACTCAACGGTGTGAATAGCTCGTGGGTACAGACTATACGCACGGACTGGGCGCAAAACAGGCTAAATTTCTCCTCTTCACTATCTCGTTTTTAAATTGTCAATTCTACACAGTTGAAAGAAGAAAAAAAAAACATTTATAGCTTTCTAAATCTCAAACTTTTTACTTCCAACAAAGTATATATTTCAAGAAAAAAAATCAGACATGGATATTTAATTAATTTCTAAATGGAAACAAGTCTATATTATTCATGCAATAAGTCACTTACAAAACTTGTGCTACCGACAATTAAGTATATATACCCGAATATTTGGATTCTTATCACTATTTTATGGCTATTTTTTTTAGTCATAATTGATTTTGTGTTGGAGATTTTCTCTGAGATATGGTTTTGTAAAGATTTTTTGAAGTTTCTAGAGTAATAGAAACTAATGATCATACATCTACCCTTATTGGGGGTAAGGGTGGTAGAGGGATCTTAAATAGAATTCTAAGGAGGGGAGCACACAACAAATTCCTTATTTATCATTAGGTTTGGTTTCGAATAAAAATTATACTATTTAAAATTTGTGTCGCAAACCCGAAAGGTTGAGAAACACGGCCTTATGTTTAATTTTAGCTGGGTCAGTCAAGTATTATGTAAGCAGAAAGGAAAGATCACGAGGGCTACTTATTTTCTCTGACAAGAGGTGAGGGGCCACAAAAATTCTAAGGTAAGCATTAAATAACGAAGCAGTTATAGTGCAACAACAAAAAACGTGGGGGAAAGAACATCCTGTGACGTACAAAATGTCATAAAATCTTATGAAAGCAAAAGGGGAAGGGAGTATAGCGTATGTTTATTTTTTCTCACAAGGTGAGAGAGGGGGGAGGGGGTACAAAATGACCAAAAGTTGCTTTAAAACAATACTTGAATGACCGACCCCTTAGTAGCTATCGAATATGATTTCAACTGAAAGTATTCACATATAGAAGTGCAAATACGAGAAATACACACTCATAGCTCCGTCGAAGGAAACGGCAAGTAAAACGCGATCGAAGTTTTTAATAAACCATTGGCAGGACCTTCTCAGGGACGTGGGTAGCATCCTCCGAGCCCGACGAGATGCCATCATGTCAGCCTTTCCAACTCGGAATCAAAGTAGTATAAATTTTCCTGGTGTTGTGAGGGGGGGGGGGGGCAGGTGAGGATAATGACAAGGGGCTCGATTTGGCTCTCGGCGGGCTCTGGACCAACCTCCTTCCTAGTTTCTATCACTTGCACGCCCCGCCGTACCTTTGGAAGCGACAGATATGTCATCTACCTGTCAACCTAAAATCTACCGTAATCATTTCGGGGCTTTGGCCAAGGATTCCCCGGCGGCCACTTCGCGAAATGGCCAGCCAAAGTAGAAAAATGCAATATTAATTACAAGTATTTCGGGCTTTTGGCCAAACCTCCTTGGCCAGTTCGCGAATTGGGCCAGCCAATTCGCGAACTGGCCGAACTTCGGGCTTTGGCCGTAACATATACAGAAATCACAACAAGGCACTCAAAATTTGACTTGTCGAAGATCATAACAGATAGCACAATTTCCCACATATTTGTATGTGTATGACATGAGGATGTAAAAAAAAAAAAGAAGTCAAAATTAATTCAGAAAGGATTATCAGGATAAATAGGAATTTGGGTTAAAATTTGAGTTGGAATGTTTTCATTAACACAATAACTCTTTTACTTTGTACAAGGAAGTCAAAACAAAAAGAGTGAACATGTGATAAACTTTTAAAAATTACCAGTAAATGGAGCGATGGTTGGACAATCACAAAAGAATCTGATTTCATAATCCCAACAAGTTTCATCTCCATTTAAGCTCTCCTGGCTACAGATAAGACCTACTTGCAAGTCACAGAGAACTCCTTGTTGAAGGTGCTCCTGCACAGTATGTCCCACACGACGACATTCTATAGCTGATATCATGTCATTAGAGCAAAATAAATGATTAGTTCTTGAACTCTGAATAGTTTCAAAATCCCCTCGATTATTAGGTGTGTGACTATTAAACCAATCTGACCATCCAAATATGCACGGTCCTGGAGGCAAAGTTGGTGCTGGAGTCGTAATTTCTGGTACTTGTGTTGCTAAGGGAAAAAAAGTGTATGGATAAAAACTAAAATAATCAAATATCAAAAGAATTTTTTTTTCAAATAAAAAATTCAGGCAGTGCGTAATAAAATAAAGAACAGAATAATTTGAAGTTAATTATGCAGCCTCTCCCCCTTTAATCAGCAAAGCTTCTATTTTCACAACCAACAGGATGCATACTTCCAATTGCAAAAAGAGTATATAAGATGCAGAGTTAAGATATGAAAAGTTTGAAGTGAAAAACAAATTGAAATATTCTCTGTCAAAAAATAATGCCAACATAAAAAGTTGAAACATTTGGAAGATAAAATTCAAGGATATATTAGAATTTAAAATTAGCAGGGGTTGTGCCGAAGATGAAATTGGAACATATCGTCCTTTCAGAAGAATGACATGTTGTCAAAGTAAAAAAAAAAATCTTTCATAGCTATCAAAAAAAAAAAAAAATTAATTCAAATGTTTCTCTATGATACGTAAAAATACACTACAAAAGCTCGTACAGTTTGAAAAATCACACTGTCTACACATAAAATTTTATACCCTTGTTAGTTACTGTATTTATCCCCAAAAGGTGCAGTTGACTGTGAGTGTAAAGTGCAAAATGCTGCATTTCACATCTTAGTGAATATTAGTCATGCTGAAGTTAAATGTTTTGTGGTATATTCGTTTTTTCATGCTTGAGACTTTTTTAAATGCAATGTAGGGGATTTGAGGACCATATAAAAAGTTAAATTTTGTGCTTTTCCCCTATTATTATTATTTGCCTTAAACTTTTCAAACTGCATCTTATTTCATCCAATTTTGCAATTAGAAGTATGCAGCCAGGACTAATGGTAGCAAAAATAGAGGTCTTGAAGGTTAAGCAGGAACACACAGTATAAACTGCATTATTTTATGTGGGATGAGTTGAAAATATTCTTACATCAAAATCACATACACACACACATGTATGTATACTATTTTGAGATAGAAAATAAAATAATGTATATGTAAGGTTACTCGAAGTTTCATAAAAAAAAAGAAAAAGAAAAAGAAAATAGTGAAAGAGAGTGTATTGTGTGTGTGGGGGGGGGGGGGAGAAGGGGGGGTATTGGGAAGAAATTGCCAGAAATTAGATTTAGAAACCTGTGTTTTTACAACTTTTTACACATACATACATTTTATATATGAATGCCTCAATTGCCAAATCGATTGACTACACTTTTTAAAAAAAAAATCCTTATTTCTGCTTTAATAGTGCTTAGTCAATGCTTAGAACGTGAATTTATATTAAACTTTTGGTTCAATAGATTTCTGATAATGCAATGGCAGAAAATGTAACACGAGGGCCCATTCACTCCTATTGATAACACTATCTTCTTCATCACTTTTCTCGACTTTTTGTTTTATGGAGTTAATCGATTTGGCAAGTGAAGCATCCATATATCAGTCGATACATATCATGATGCATATCACGATATATATCCGATATTTATTTTGAAAATATGATGATATTTTGATATTTCTGACATTTATTTTTTCAGCTCAATTGATTTGGCAAATGAAGCATCCATATATCTTTCAAAAAGTTATAAAATATTTATTCAGTCTCAATGCTAATCTTTAAAGTTAAATTATTATTTTTTCTTCTGCATCCTATTCATAAATCTTAAGTCATTCTACTCGAGAACATTGTTTTATTATAAAATTAATTTTAATAAATAGGTTTTTGATGCATACACAACTGAAATTAATATTAAAAAACAAAGTCTAGTACCAATCCTTTAATTATCATGTTTATTTTACTCTTTATGTCATTCTGAGTATTTTATGCTACATTAAAAATAAACTCCCCACTTACTTTAGATTTATGCAAAAAAGAAAAAAGAAAATATGAAAGAAAAAAGATTTTAGAATAAATCAATTTTACAGGTAAATAAATAAGGAAGAAAAGCTGCCCCCCCCCCCCCACTAGTATCTGTGCAATTCAAAATTTCTATGTTGCTGTTTTTTAGAGTTCAAAATGTTCCACTAATGTTCTTGTTACTGGACTTTTTATTCTGATATTTTTATAATATCAATTTTAAACAAAATTAAAATTTTTGATCCAGATTTGGTTTTTAAAAGCATTATTACAGAAAAAGGAATAAATGTTTCAACTAAAGACTACTCATTGCTTGATAACTAATTAGAATGAGCATTAATTTTAAGTGAACTAAGTGGGCTGTTAAAAAAACTTTTTTAAATACCTTATTTTATGAAAAAACTTATAGCGCCCATGTTCATGATGAAACAAATCAAATTAATTTGTTGTTGAATATAGCTACAGTTGAAAATTTACTCAATAGTTGAAACTTTATCAAAAAACAATTTTAGATATAACTATATGGTACTTCAATTAAAATGCTAAAAAGACATTTGGTGAAAGTATAAATCTAGTTCACTCACAACAAGGACAGAAGAATCGGATTTCATAATCATGGCATTCCTCTGGTATGTTATCCTTATTTAAGCAAATGAGACCTTTTTCATCGCACCTTAAAACTTGGTTGGTGTCAGTTGACTTTTGTTTACCTTTAAAATACAGATGAAAAGTATTTTTAACAAATCTTTTGAAAATTTCATTCAAAAACAACACAAAATTGATAACAAAGAGCATACATTAATCATTTAATGATGTATACTGTCCAACCATGGATTTAATCCAATTGGCAAGTGTCCAATTAAGACGAGTTTATCTGAATGAGGGGGAAAAATAAAAATTTGATGAGCATGTTCCACTCATTTGAATGAGACTCTGCTTAATTTAAAGTCTAACATACATCTACAAACTCTGACATCCCTAAAAACTAATAAGTTACATCCATTTCAGCCTGTAAACCAGATGTTTGCCTTTCCATACAATCCATGGTCAGACATTATACATAACACATTTACAGTTAAACCTCCTAATCACATCAGACTTGGGACTATTTACTAAGTGTCATCATGATTGGAGCAATATCTTAACAGTATCAAAATACTGTTTCTCAGTATTCCCCAAATTCTTATGTTGTTATTCTCATACGATTTGAGAACGTCCTGCTGAACTTGTTGTTGCTCTTTTTTAACACGCTTCTATTAGCTTCACCTGTATCAGGGGTGCTCACCTAAAGGGGTCATGGCGCAGACTGCGCTATTGAAACTTTTAGGGTGGGGGTTGTTTTGAGGGGTATTTTTCTCATTGAGGGGGAGGCTTTAGCTTTTGGGGGGTCTTTGCAATATTTAGAGGGGGTGCCTTTGCTCTTGGGGGGGGGGGGCACTCCTGTATGTATGTATCTTGTAACGGAATCTTGCAACTTAAATTTCGTCCACTTCCTGCGATCGGAGTCTTTTGAAATTTAGCATGCAACCTCATTAATTAATTATTTATTGCTGGTTTATTCCTAGATTAATCAATATTTTGACATAAATCCAGCAATGTGAAGAAGAAAAATTAAAAAAAATATATATTAAAAAATGCTTGCAAAAATTAGTTAAAAATATCTACAAACACCTTTGATTTTTCTGCATCAGACAAAATTTGTTCCAATGTTCCAAGGTAATTAGAACTAGTGGTGTTCCCATAGGGTATGGTCTATATATGGTGTATACTCTCAAACATTTTTTAGACATAAAGCATATACCCTCAAGCTTCAAACATTTTCACATAATGACATATTATGTATATGATCACATACACATATTGTGCGTAATGGAATACTGGGAGTATACCCTTAGAAAAATAGATGGGAACATCACTGATTAGAACATGAGTTATAATTGTTTTTAACTAATTTAATGCCAAAATATAGGTGAGCCTTCAATTTGCAATTCCTTATTGATGAGGCGATTGTTAAACAATGCATTTATTAAAATGTATTTCAAATTTTCAAAGTAATATAAATATGATTTCCGCACACATACATCAATGACTGAGATGGATTACTCAAAAGGCAATTTATCAGCGCAGTCTAATGTTTTTAGAGCTCGGCTATTACACTTTCAGGAGTATGATTATTCTTTTTAGAGTTCGATAGGCCATGTTTTGAATGCTGCCCGAGACCTTTAGTCGCTTTTTTTTTGGGCAAATTTCATGAATATAAAAGGTATTTGTATAAAATAATTGACCAAACACTTAATTTTAATGTAATACAAAAGAGCATGGGGGGGGGATTCTTATCAATTGTCTTGAATTTCTTCCATTTGTTGTGCATGAAAAAATATAAATGGACAGCACTCCACGGTTTCTTTTATTATATTAAAATAAGTGTTTGGTCAATTACTTTACATAATTACTAGTAGAACCCGCACGGCTTTGCCCATAGTAGAAAATTAAAAAGTCATTTGGTTCACCTGTAGATTTACAAATAATGGATGATGAATTTCTCACCAATTTGCTATATTCATTTGCTTGCCCATGTTACGGTTCCACATTATGATAATTTTGTAATTTATTCGTCCACGTTGTGATAATTTGTTGGGTAAAATTTTCTTAAAATTTGAATAGAAAAGAACTAAATTGAATTTTGGAAAAATCGCTTCGAGGTACACAGCCCCATGCTACAAACTAATTCTGTACCAAATTTCATGAAAATCGGTCGAACGGTCTAGGCGCTATGCGTGTTACAGAGATCCTGACAGAGAGATATCCAGACAGACTTTCAACATTATTATTAGTAAAGAAGATTCAAAGATTTTTTTTAACTTTTTAGTTCATTTTGCTACAAAAGCATTTTTAGTTTTTTAAATTATTATTATTATTTTTTTTTTTCAAAAGTAAGTAGTCATTGGAAACGTTTTATAAAAATGCAGCAACATATCTCGTTGTCACAAAAATTAAATAAACGTAACTAATCAAAAATAACAAAATACATCAAGGTTTAAACAAAATCAGCAGTTACATAACCTTCTGACACATCAAAATGCGATATATTTAATAGCCTATAGTTAAGGCAAACCAAACCAGGCAGCATTGTGAAGGCTATGCAGATCCTGATCACAGCTTTATGATGCTGCCAAATTAGGTTTACCCCAACTATAGTTACTTAGTGGAGGTTTTTTTTCTCATTTCAATGTAACTGTTGCATTAGTCTCACTTAATGGATTGCTTGGTTCAAAAATTTAACATTACATTTTAAATTTCAGCAACATTGATTTTGCAACATTTGATGAAGAAATAAGCACTTTATTTAAACTAGTTTGACAAAAAATTTTGAAAATGAGCCACGTGTTACATGTTATGACTATTCCCAAACGTACAGCATTCTTTGATTTGGATGACAGGAATAAAAGGGCCCCATATAATTGACAATATGATCAGAAAACAAAATAATAATTATTGAAGATTGCTTAGTTTTTAGATAAGGTATATGCACCATAATTTTCACTGTATCAGGACTTTTATAGGCCTTCATGGTTTAAATAAGAATTTCATTTTCAATTGAAAGTTTTCTTTCACCTTAATATAACAAAACTTGCAAAGTCATAAGATTGAAAAAAAATATCTGATATGATATGTTAAGAATTTGAGTTTTAGAAGTTGTTTAATTAGCTTATGATTTTCCAATAAGATTACAGATTCAATACATTAATTAATGATTTAACATTATCAACTGGATGCAAATAAAGTAATTTTGAATTACCTACTGGCAAGACTAAAATCATGAGGGGAAAAAATGCTTTTCTAACTTTATATATTTTACTTTAAAATACTTTTAAACAACGATTTGCTAGCTTTTTGCATTACAATTTAAACAGTCCTACTTTCCCTGAAGTTGAGTTTGAAGTGAGAAGAAAAATTCTTAGAATTCGTTGCTTAGGGATTTAAATAAACATTCAACTTACTTTCTACAGTGCGACACTCAGCTTTAACAGGATCACTGCAAAGAATAAATTTTTGATTGATGTTGCTTAATGTTTCTAAATCTCCACCACCAGTCCATGGTCTATCAACATTTATCCAATCAGTCCAACAATCTGGTTGTAAAATATTTTCTACAAGATAATGCAAATTATTTAATATAAAAAAGTTAAATGATAAACTAATACATCCATGATGGAAAATCAAACTTAATGAGAATACGTTTGCTGCTTTCAAAAGGAAAATTCAAGTAACTACTCTAAGGAATGGCATTATAGTTTTGCAACTCAAAAGTCTCAGTCATTATGAACCATTAAACATGTCCAAAACATTTATTTAAATTCACGATCGCTGGCAAACTCTCTCATCCTAATAATCCTTTTTCTTTTCTTATTGACTGATGGAAGGAGGGCTAGTCATTTCCATAGAATGAATTTGCATGAATCGCCTGATCCCCCCCCCCCCCTTATGTGTGGAATATTTGCTTTTGACTTTCATAAAGTTTTTTTTTTAATCTAAAAACAAGAAAAAAACAAAATAATATACATTTATTTTTTTAAAAATTGTCATTTTAGAGCTTTTATATGCACTAAGATCAAATGAAATTAAAAAAAAAAAAATTGCATATGGACACATGCACAGCGCCTGACTATTTCAAAGGCATAAGGGGCAGCTGCCCTGGTTCCCATTTCAAAAGGACCATTAACTTAAGTAAAAAAGAATTTGAGGAAAAAAAATTAACATCAAAACCAAATTAAAAAAATAGTATTCAATAAGCTACAAATAAGCATTTTTTGAAAATGTAATTTCAACAAAGTAAAAATCTATTGGAAGATTACACAAACAAAAATTAGTAAGCCATGATATGGAAAACGTTCAGTTAAACAAGTATTCATTTAAAAAAGATGTATGCTCTTGTTCTCTTAAATCATGTCAGAATAGTAAGTATATGTTTTTGAATAAGTGATTAATGTATATTCATAGATGACTCCACCAATAGTATCAATTACTTAGTGCAAAAAATTACTCAAAACAGACTTCTTTTGCCCTCCACACACAATGCATAGCTGCTTCAAATAAATCAATTTTTATTTATAACTACACAGTCATTGGGATTTACAATGCAACCCAAAAAATGGTAGATAGCATGCTCCAAAAGTAACTGCCCCACATGGCATGGTCTTAATGCACACGCATTTATATACTATTCAAGCTCTAAACATGATTCTTAAAATTATTTTAAAATGTAATTAGTACAAAAGTCAATCTCAGTTGAAAAAAATTAATGTTTAATAAACACTTTTAAATGAAAGCTTAAAAGCAAACGTAATGTTTATTTTACCTTTTTCAATTCTCGGTTCTGGTGGCAATTTTGCCCCACATCCAGGAATTTTATTGCATATGAGATCATCATGAATGCACTGACATTTTTCACAATCTTTCACCACAACTTCTTTAGGCTGAAAGAAAAAGCTTTTTAAATCATAACCAAATTCAGAATTTAGAAAACTGAACTCAGAGAACTGAACAAATGTTCAGTTCTCTCACAATTTTAGAGTGTGGTGTTGAATGTTTTGGATCTTCTAAGAGGCTCCATTAAATAGCCTTGAAATAGCTATATGCTGCATTTTCCCTTGGGAGTTTGCTTTATTTACACTTTAATTATAAGTCAGCCAAGAGTTTTGAGTAATTTCATTTAAGCTGGCTGAAGGAAATCAAACTCTATTTTACTAAAAATTCTCATTTGATTAGTTGTGGAAAAGAATATACTATGGTTTGTTTAAGGCAATAAATATTCTGTAATCATGAAAAACAGACATTGACAAATATCAAACTGATATATGTAAAAAAAGTACTTCAAAAAATCACAAATTAATTATGAATTTTTCCAAGTCAAATCGCCTAAATAAAATAGCCGGCCATGCCGTCATATCTCCAATTTTCTCCGTTTTTTTCCTGAACAGATATCTGTGAGATAAGTTCAAATTATTATTTTTAGATTTTTTGAATTAAAATTACGTTTTGGAGATTTTTATTCAAAAATTCAATTTTTGATCATTTTTCAGAGTCACCGTTTTGGCATGAATTTAGAAATTCTCTCTAATTTCTTTATTTTTCAACCAATTAAGCTGATTTGGTATCAATTTCAAGCTAATACTTTTCTCTTTCAGTGTGAAAGACAGAAAGTATTCTGTGAATAGTTGGGTGTTGCCACTCTTGATTTAAAGTCATTTTTTTGGAGAGGAGATTAAATAAGTCATATCTCCGGAGTACCTACTATGATCTGCATCACATTTTTTTGTAGCATATATATATATCATTCTCTTGCTAAATAGAAAAAAGTAGAAGGGTGTTTTTTGTTGTTTTGAAATAAAAAAAAAAGTGTTTTGCAGAAAATACAAGTTTTCTATGGCTTTAAATCCTTTCTAAGCTTTAAAAAACCCAACAACTTTTCAGAATAATTAGTACTGGATTGTCAAAGGATAAAAATTGATTTGTATCAATAGTTAAACGCTAAAAAGTTGTTCACTTTGGAAAAGAATTGTGCAAAACCTCCCTTTCAGAGTTCACAAAAAAAGGAAAAGAAAAAAAAAACTTTGATTGAAAGTGTACTAAATATTAAAAATAATACCGTATTTTCGGGAAATAGCACCGCACCCGGTGTAAGCGCCGCATCATAATATATTCTCAAAGAAAAAAGTTTTTTAATGTATGCGCCGCACCTGGTGTAAGTGCCGCACCTTCCATAAGTGTGCACCCAGCATTAAACAACTTAAAAGCACGATCAGTAGTAAAGAAAGCTGCATTAAATGTAAGTAAAAAAAATTTTTTTTCTCGTTATTTTTAATTAATGATAATGAAATTTTTTTTTGAATCCCCATTTTGCACTCTTTGCCTTCGGCATCCCTCGATTGGCCATCACTTTCGATGGTTAATTTATCCTATTTCCAACAGCAAACGCATCTCTCGTCAATGCCAAACTCTCTCGCAGCAAAACGATTTCCAATTGCTTCTGCCTTTATTACCTTAAACTTAAAGGCTGCAGTATAACTTTTCAATTGCTTAGGAGCCATTTCAAAAACAACTCTAAAAAAAAAATCGTAAAAAGATATGCCAAGAACGCACGAACAACAGCAAAAGATGCAACAGGACGATGAGAGTGAATAATAAAATTAGAGCTAGGAGACAAGTTTCCCATTAGGTTGCTTGACCAAGCAAGCCATTTTTGTGAGGGAAGTGGTAAATTCCCTTTACACACTGGACATCCAATCCCTCTCTCTTACTAGTACTTTTGCTGCCTCCTTTCCCTGTACCCTTCTCTCCGACGCGATAAGGCTTGCTCGCCCACGTGTATCAGCGTTTCTCTCCTCAGTGAAACACGTGCAATCGCCAACTTACCTACCCTCCCCCTCTTTGCTTTACTTGTCGCCCAAGGTCGAAGGATTTCTTGTCCCTTCGCTCCGACGCGATAAGGCTTGCTCGCGCACGTGAATCAGCATTTCTCTCCTCAGTGAAACACGTGCAGTCGCTGACTCATCTTCCCTCCTCCCTCCTTGCTTTACTTGTCGACCAAGGGTGAAGGATTTCGCAAAATGAAAGCAAACGATGTGGTGTCATCTGTTAGCAGCATTTTCAACTTTTTTTTAAACTTGAAAACAAAAACACTGTATCCGCCGCACCCATTATATGCGCCGCACCGACAATTTCTTAACTTTTTTTCTTGTATGCGCCGCAGCGCTTATTCCCAAAACACGGTAATTTGAAGAATAGTGTAAAAAATACTTCTAATGGCATTATTTTGCTTTTTTTTTTCGACATTAAAGATGAAAAAATTTTTACTATTGAAATGTTTTCATAGCATAATTTGTTTGAATTATGTTACACCTGACAATGATCTTCCACACTTACAATACTCATGCAGTGCAACTCTAGATTTCTAGAAGATTATTTTTGCTGACTGAAGTATATTTTAAAATCACTTTGAAACTTATTGATAGAAATTTTGATTTTCTCATCTTTTGATATAAAGGAAATAGTAAATTTTTTAATTAAATGCAGCCCGCACAAGCATGCCTTTCATTTCACATTTTATAATCGTCCAAAGCTATGTGTCAATTCACTTTCAAAGCGAAAGAAGAATGATGCACATTGCATGGGTGTTTTATGAGTGGAAGATCATTGTCAGGTGTTATGTAATCCAAACAGGTTTAAACTTTAAAAACTTTTCAATAATAATTATTCATTACTTTGCATTTTTTCATCTTTTAATGTCGATAAAAATGCAAAGTAATGCCATTAGAAATATTTCTTACAATATTCTTTAAATTATTATTCTTAATCTTTAGTACACTTTCAATCAAAAGCATTTTTCTTTTTTTTTTTTTTTGTGAACTCTGATATGGAGGTTTCGTACAATTCTTTTCCAAAGTGAACAACTTTTAAGCGATTAACTACTGATACAAATCAATTTTTATCCTTTGACAGTCCAGAATTAATTATTCTGAAAAGTTTTTGGGCTTTTTTAAGCTTACAAGGAATTTGAAGCAAAAGAAAACTTGTATTTTCTGCAAAACACACTTTATTTTTTTATTTCAAAACACCAAAAAGCACCCTTCTACTTTTTTCTACATAGCAAGAGAATGATTTAAATATGCTACAAAAAAAAAGTGACGCAGATCATAGCAGGTACTCTGGAGATATGACTTATTTAATCTCCCAATTGAAAATCATATAAACTGACTTTAGATAAAGAATGGCAACACCCAACTATTCACAGAATACTTTCTATCATTCACACTGAAAAAGAAAAGTATTAGCTTGAAATTGATACTAAATTTAGCTTAATTGGTTGAAAAATAAAGAAATTAGAGAGATTTTCTAAACTCATGCCAAAACGGTGACTCAAAAAAATGATTAAAAATTGAATTTTTGAAAAAAATCTCCAAAGTGTAATTTTCATTCAAAAAATCTAAAAAAAAAAAATAATTTGATCTCATCTCATAGATGTCTATTCGCAAAAAAATAATGGACAAAATCGGAGACATGACGGCACATGGCATTAGGCGATTTGACGTGAAATGACCCTTATGTTTTCAAAATATTTTAAACCAAATTATTTATATGTAGCTTGGTGTTAAAATTTAAAATTAGAAATAAAACTTCACATAATTCTTTTCTCAACTAAGCGTCTTTCCACGACAATTCAGTCAACAAATTTTTGAACGCTGGGGTCCAAGATTTTAATAATGTTTGGTTTTCAGTTGAATGCGAAAAACTAATTTGCTTCTTAATTTTTGAGTCATTAGTAGTTTTTTTTTTTTTTACATAATTTATGAATGGAAATGATTACCAAATTTTGTATACTTCTACCCTTGACAGAGAAATTCAAAACTTTGTAGCAATTAATGTTATAGATTTGCCTAGGTATAATTTTAAAGGTTTATGCGTTTCAATGCAATATTGAAAACCACTAGCTTCAAAAAATATATATAATTCACTTTATTTGTTTATTTTTTCAAAAACATTATCTTCGATACTTTAAAGAAATTCTTTTGTATTGATTGCTGATGTAACTTTCCAGAAGGAGAAATGATCAGGGCTTTAATCCTTATATAAAAAATAGTAGATGATAAAGTAACCCGTGTGTTTCAACAATGTAACTCGCGCCAGGGCATGATAATTTGATAATGTGTTTTGGTAATGTTTAACATGCAGGGAAAGGTTTTTATTGTGACAAGGCTGAACTTGATCTGTTAACTCTTAATTGTTTTACTGGTAAGATTGTCATTTCAGAGGAATGAAGAAACGAAAAAATGATCAATTTCAATTTGAATGCTACCTACAGGAGTTTGGGTTAAAACTTAAAACTACCAAAATATCCCCAAACAGGCAATGGCTGCGTTTGAATGTAGAAGCAAATTTTCACCCGTCTTACGACGGGCGATTTTCTAGTTTTTCGCACAAGAGTAATTTATCAAAACATTGAGAATACGAAAACAGTTATCAACATTCAAACCTCAAGTTTCCTCCTACATTGCTTATCCAACCAAAAATTTTAATTCAGAATAAACTGTATAAGATAAACTAACAAACAGTAAAATGCATTTAAAACTAAGTTAAAGTATTTTTTAGTAAGCACAAAATATATTTTCAAAGTTAACTTACTGCAACAACAGTAACTGTTTCTTCTTCAATGAGCATACAAGTGCATTCATCTTTTGAAACACATGTGTGAAAATCACGCCACACATTTGGGAAGAGACAGCCAGTGATTGGTCGACATCCAGGTATGCATGATTTGTTCTTACACTCAAAAGACAGATTTTGTGCAAAGGATGAGCAAAGATGCTCACAGGAATATGCACATTCATCATAGACTTGGTCTATTGGACATGGATCTAAATAAATAAATAAATAATGAAGATAGTTATCTTGAGCTAAACAGGCAGATAAAGTAACATTATATTTTCAATGAAATAAAATGATACATAGCTATTTTAGTTAAATAAAAGATATTTAAAATTTAAGTACAGAAAACACAATATTTACTAACTTGTAGTTGTTTCCCAAGCAGCTGTAGTATAAACAGTAGAAGCAACTGGAGAAAAATTACAATATGCATAAGAAAAAAAATTGGAACAATTCAAGCTTTAACATTCAAAATTTTAAGAATTTTGAATCACAAAAACGTGATTAAAACTTGAGAGTAATTTTTGCAATGGACATACCTGGTAAACACCACTCATACATACAAAGTAGACGAATTTCATAATCATAACATTTTCCAACTTGATCTTCATTCTTACATTGGAATCCATGCATGGTGTCACAAACAAGTTTCTTTTGCAATGATTCTTTATAAGAATGTAAAGTTCTGGACATTCTACATTCTATATCGATAAGATCTTTACCTCCACAAGTCTTGTATATACTCTGAAAATATTTGAAAAAGAAGGTAATAATTCATTCTAAGTTTTAATGTGCTTAATAGCAAGGTATTTTAGATTAAACAAGGATGTCTTTAGAAGAGCGTTTTCAGTGGCCGATACAGACGATCCTGTTGGGAGGGGCGATTGAGCATTATAAGAGGGGGGGGGGGGGGCAAAAAATATTAAAAAGGTTTTAAAAATGAAACACTTTTTTTTAATAATGTATATCGTTCAAAGAGTTTGAATGAAAGTTATAAGTGTTTCGAGTACCGAAAAAAATGAATTTCTACTATCTGGATTTGTTATCCAAATTAAATCCTTCAACTTTTGATTCGTTTGAGGACTCATTAACTATTTTCAGTATCCATTTACTTCCTCAATTGTACATATTTTCTTATGAAAGAAATGTTGCAGTATCAAGATATTAATTTAGTAATCTCTCTCTCACCATTGGACAACAAGATAAAAGGACCACCCAAAATCCCAGATTTGATTCCCCATTCGAAGAAGTTTTAGACAATTTGGTGGTTAATAAGGAAAAAGGAAGGCATGGAGGTCCCCCCTTTGGAATATTCTTGAAATTTAAAGGGTATATTTTCGAAAAAACAATTGTTTGCTATCTTTGGTTTCTTGAAGGGAAAGGATGAGATTCAGGAATTCTCCCCAGTCATTTTTTGATATTAGAAGTTCAAAAATGCAATTTTAGATTTAGTGATGCTAAAAACCAGGGGGTTCGGAAAAATTCGAAATTGAGTCCTAAAAACGCAATTGTAAGCCACTTTTGGTGTTATATAGCAGAAGATATTGGGTTCAGAACTTTTCGATGTAGGAGTTCAGAAATTCTCTTTTAGACGATCTCTGAATGACGAGGATAGAAGGAAATTCTCCAGAAAATTTTCGAGATTGTTCTTTTGAAAAGATTATGCTTAAAAATATAACTTTTACCTTTATTCGATAATTATTCATATTATGTTGTTTTATAAAGTTTTTTTCTTGGATCTTCATTATATTTTATCTTAACCCGCATCACAACCACTTCTTGAAGTATTTCATATCATAAAGGGTCTATATATACATGCATACTAATATGTTAATCAAGTCAAACATTTCAATCAATACATAAAAAGTAGTCAAAAACTTTGTACTGCATAGTGAATAAAATATGACAACGTATATAAAGTACAAATACAAAATGAAAAAAGGTTAAAAAACCAGCAAACAGCTGTTTCGGCACTCTAAAATACAAATGCCATCATCAGTGCAAATAAAAACGAAGACAGGTTCAACCCGACTAAAACACAGTCGAGGCGAACATTGGAATGAGAGACGAGTTGTAAAAGATATGAGAGCAGTACCGGAAAAGATGACGTCAGGGTTACGTCAGAACTACAGAGGACAGTTGCACTCAGGAGAAAACGACACAGACAAAAAAAATAAATCAAATAACAGACTTCCAAACATTAGGAAAAGGGGGAGTGCTAGACAAATCATTGACGATTAAATTAGCATTTTTCCATATGTAATATGACTCCCAAAAATCTAAATCATGAATGGACGAACACTCGTGAATAACTTTGGCGGAAGAAAAAATAAAATTATGGCCACAAGACCAACAATGTTGAGCAATAGAGGAGCGTTTGAGATCCTGTTTTTTGACGTAGTTTTCGTGTTCTTTTATCCGGAATTTGAGGGATCGTCGAGTCTGCCCAATGTAGGCTAATTTGCACTGGCAGGAAACACTATAAATGCCCCATTTGTCAAGGTTCTGAACAGGGTGTTTAAGCTGTGAAAATTCTGATATTTATTTTGATTATGATAATTTCACATCTGATATTATTGATACCATTTATAAGAAGCTATGTAACTCAGCTAACAAAAATCAAACACTTGCTCCTGTGAACTATTCGAGTTCCGTTGTCTTACCCTTTTTTCCTAAAATCAGTCTACAAATTGCCAAAATCTTAAAAAAGTTTCATTTTTCCGTCATTTTTTCTCCTGTTAATAAATTAAAATTTTCACAGCTTAAACACCCTGTTCAGAACCTTGACAAATGGGGCATTTATAGTGTTTCCTGCCAGTGCAAATTAGCCTACATTGGGCAGACTCGACGATCCCTCAAATTCCGGATAAAAGAACACGAAAACTACGTCAAAAAACAGGATCTCAAACGCTCCTCTATTGCTCAACATTGTTGGTCTTGTGGCCATAATTTTATTTTTTCTTCCGCCAAAGTTATTCACGAGTGTTCGTCCATTCATGATTTAGATTTTTGGGAGTCATATTACATATGGAAAAATGCTAATTTAATCGTCAATGATTTGTCTAGCACTCCCCCTTTTCCTAATGTTTGGAAGTCTGTTATTTGATTTATTTTTTTTGTCTGTGTCGTTTTCTCCTGAGTGCAACTGTCCTCTGTAGTTCTGACGTAACCCTGACGTCATCTTTTCCGGTACTGCTCTCATATCTTTTACAACTCGTCTCTCATTCCAATGTTCGCCTCGACTGTGTTTTAGTCGGGTTGAACCTGTCTTCGTTTTTATTTGCACTGATGATGGCATTTGTATTTTAGAGTGCCGAAACAGCTGTTTGCTGGTTTTTTAACCTTTTTTCATTTTGTATTTGTACTTTATATACGTTGTCATATTTCAATCAATATTTCCCCGCAGAAAGCTATTTTAATTATTTAATTTAGTTACAAGATTTTGTTCTTATCTCTTTAATTAATCAAGAAATTAGGTATAATGTGACTACTGAATAACTGTTAATTACATGGAACCTCAATTACCTTCCGAAAATTGTTTTTTCGCAAATAGTATTTAAACCCAAAAAACAACCCGGTTAAAACCAAAAAAAAAGTTTTTTTTTTGAAAAAAAAACCGTTTTTTTTACCAACACTGCTAAAAACGTAGATTGAATGCCCTCATTAACGACATTTTTGAAAACAATTTCGATTCCACCGATTTTTTCGAAACTAAAGCTCTAAAAATTCAAAATTTTGGCGATCTTTGATAACATTGAAGAGAGAGAGTTGAGGGACTTTTGCCTGAAAATTTTTTGGAAATTTTGGAATTAAAGTCGTAAAAATACAGTTGGGGTGGGGGGAGTTTGATGACCTATTCCTAAAATTTTTTCAAATTTACAAACCTTTTGGGGGGGGGGGGGGGCAAACGCCCTAATCGCTCCCACCCTGTAGAACCCCCACTGGGCGTTTTAGAGGTTCAAACATGGCCCAAAAATCAACATTAAGCTTTTGTTCCAAGTTAAAATATTGTTTGTTTTCCCCTTTTAAGCCTTACAATTAAAAAACTAACAGTTAATTTTAAGAAAAATTTAAGTTTACATTTAATTTACATTTCATATTATTTGATTTCTTTTAATTAAAATGATATTTATATATAGTGGAATCTAGTAATGAGATGAAAGTGAAGAAATTTTGGGAATTATGAGCTAAATTAGCATAAGTTTTGGAGCAAAAAGAAGTGAAAGAAATCAACTCCACAAAAAAACTTCTGGCAAAGGACTTTACGTTAAAAAAAAGGAAAAACATTTATATTTCTTTTCAATTATGAAAAATGAATCAAAAAATTATTTATTACTATGATACAACCCACTTTGGGTTTTGGTTGTGGTCAATTTGCTCAGTGATTGCTAAAATGTTTCTGAATTTTGATAAAATACAAATAATTCTGAAAATTTCCTAAGCCTCCCTGAAAGCACATTCCAATAGCAGAGTAGTTAGCATTATTTTTTGACTCAATAATTTTATCAAACAAGGGAAATTAAAATGTGTACCTGTATTTTTGCTAAGTCTTCATAATCTCCGTCATCAGGAGATGATTCAGGACTATCAATGTTCAACCACGGTGTCCAGCCACATTCTACTGGAACAGGCAAAACAGTTGTAGGTGCCAGTATTGTTTCAGTTGTTAATACTTCTGTTGTCATAAATACAGGTTCTACAAAAAAGGATTAAAAACTTTTCTGATTAATTTGAAAAGAAAGAAGACATGGAATACTGTTTTGATTTTATTTTTTGAGAATAGCAGTATCAATATACATTAATAAATAAATAGTTTTAAAAAACAAGAAGTTTAATTTATTTTTGACACATTAAACTTTTTGCAATAAAAAAAATGCTGTTTTAAATAAATATTTGTTATTTTCTTTTACTAAACGCTCTTTTTTCTTCTCCAACATTTATGTTTTGCAGTTAATTATCCTTGTTTCTAAAAATTATAGTTTTGCATAAAGTTCAGACCTTTTATTCACAACTAAATATCATAAAAGAACAGCAATAAACCATTTGTTTTCAGAGCTTAAAGCAATTTCCTTATTTAGTGCAAAACTATGAGTTTAGTGATGAAAGAATATCCAACAAAAGCATTTTTTCTATAAATTCATATCTTTTTGATTTTGATCCCAGATTAACAGGTGGTTCTTGCAACTATGAATTTGAGTATATAATTTTACTTTGCTTCAAAGCATTCTTACTTTATATTTTGCACAAAAGGTACTTAATCACTTTGGTCAATTATGCATGACCTATTGACATAATCAATATACTTCATTAAATTCAATTAGAAAACAAAACTCACCACATCTACAGTAGAACCGAACCATAAAATCTTCACATTTTCCAGAGACAACATATTTATTACAAACAAAACCAACATTTTTAGAGCACTTTAGCCCAAATGTGTCCAGACTGGAATAATCAATAAGATTTCCTCTTTCATCTCTGGTCTTACATTCAATGTCCTCAATTATTCCTCCAACACAAAATTGGTGCTGTTGTCGAATACTTTCCAAACTCTCATCATCGCCAATCTCACTATGATCAGGATGATCTGTGTTGAAATACTCTGTCCAGCCAGTCACACATATTGGAGCAGGTGATGTTTCTGAAAAGCAAAAAACTTTTAAAGAAAATTTTTATCTAATAATTTCTTGCCTTTTGGGACAACCAATAAAAGAACTATATTTTTCTATTTTAAGGAATTAATTTAAACACAGCTGTAAAGAACTGGACACATTTTATGCAAATATATTCATGTCCACAAATTATGTAACACTTTCTTATTCTATATCCGCTCATGTTTCTTTCATATGCATTGAATATTAAATATGAATTGTTTCGGTCACTCGTCTGGTCAGTGCTAATTCTGTATTAGCTACCAGTTTGTTTGGCACTCTAGGCTTATTTAAGAGGTTTTCCACCTCCAGTTCAGTCACTCCTATGCCGGGCTGTTGAGTGCTAATAAGTACAAAACTGCAGTCCTCGGCTGGAATTGACTGAGCTGGCGGTGTATTAAATATGAATGTTATGTACACAATTAAATTTCTCCTTTGCAGATATACATTAAATTCAAACAAACGTTTCTGTTCCATGTAATTAAATACAGTTTACTGAAAAAAAAGCGAGCATTGTAAAGAAAAAAGGTGGTGCAGAATGTAATTGAAAACAAAAACTAGTGAACTGCATATTTTGTACCTTGGCATCAGGCTCAAAATTTCAGTCACAAATCACAATGTAAAATACATTTAAACTTATGAATAATTGCTGGTGAACATAAATTTACGGCCTACTGGATTCTGAGGCACTTAATTCCCGTAGACACTCTTCCACAGAATGAAAACTGGAAGTGATATGCCGGTCTGTCAGCCATAATTCATAAGCCACCCACATGCTAATTAATATGACTTACAAAGTTCTTAACTTCTTTTTATTTTTATCTATTCAAGTATTTTGCTTTGCAGGAAAGAAAAAAATATTGCATTGGAAAACATTTTTGTACATACAGAATAATACCAGTCAGCTAAATTGTAAGCAAAATCTGAATCACCTACTCATTTTAGCCAGCTGAGCTTTGGTCAGCAAACCATTAGTCAGTAATATTAAATGGAACCAACATTGACTGATAGTGTATAGTTTTAGTTCTGATCAACATAATAACTATAATTTTCAGTGAAGAATTCAAGAAAATTACCTTCTATTTCACAATTACAATATACTCTCAGTTCGTAATCATCACAGTTCTGGCCCTTACACAATAGTCCAAACTTCTTGTTACAAATGACATCTGCATCATTCCCATGAATATACCTCCAAGACAAAATCGAACGACACTCAATCTTTATTATTTCATTTTCAGAGCAAAAGGAGTGTTTCACTCTCAAGTTGTCTAAGGTTTCAGATTCTCCTTCCTCATTTGGTAAACTTGCAGACATCCAATCAGTCCACCCTGTTTGCTTACAAAGTGGTGGCAGCTTTGCAATCACAGTCGTTGTAGCGATTGGAGTTGTTTCAATTGGCAGTTGAGGACCTAAATAATTTCATGAAAATTATTTCCTGTGCAATGATTGCATGAACATTTTAAATCATTTTATAAATAAAAAACTTTACATAATAAACAAAAACGCCTATAATTACATTGGAGTTAAAACCAATTAGTTGTATCATCCTAAATTTTCCAAACTCTCTTTTTATTTTATCAAAATATGAATAGTATTTTAGTAAAATTTCCTGTTTTGTATAAAGTAAATAAATTATCATAAAATGTTGACAACACAGTTAATTATAAAGAAATACATCACCGAAATTAAAATCTTTGAGCAGGTTTTTTTTTTTTTTTTTTTGCAGAATCATCTTTTAAAATGGTCGAACAAAACACATTAAAATTGGGGTTCCAATGTAAAAGTAGTTCATTCTAATATTAAGTAAAAATTTTCACATCAATCCTTTAACATGTAGGTGAAAAAATACTCATACATATTAAAACTATGCATCAAAGAAAAGCTCCAATATTTCTATATGGGATGAGAGTTGTTTGTATCTAGCAAGGTAGTTAGAATGAGACCTATCTTCAAGTCAAAAAGGATAGGAGCCTTTAATTAGAAACAGTGGTCATTGTCAAACATGATCATTGATGACCTGTATCATAATATTTCATTGATTTCATCGGCTGCTGTGACTCCATCATTAAATAACTAATGTATTTAATAACGAAATGATAATTTAACATATTGTAACAGATTATTAAAGAAAAAATTTTTGTACTAATGGCATTGATTTATCATTATTTTTTTTTAATTTTATTATTATTTTTTAAAGTTTAATGTGTTATTTAATTATATTTTGAGACATGAAGAAATACTTTTTTCAATAGTTTTAAACATTTTTATTTACTAACTTACAGTTTCAACACTTATTAAAATAAAAAATTATGAGTCTACAAAAATTAACTATATAATTCTATTTAATACTCTTGGTTCTCCTTACTATTTATTTTGTGAAAATGCTCCAGTTAGTGAAAAACAATTACAATTGGTTTATTTTTTACAAGTACAGTCAGGCCTCAATATAAGATCACTTTTCGTTAGACCTGTTTCACTGAACAGTAATTCTATGTTGTTGTTGTTGTTGTATTAGCATATACATCGTCAGGTGTTGAATGATTACTTTCGTCTGATTTTCTTTAGTTAATTTCAACATCACACAGAGTTAATTCCAAAAATTTTCCATGGTGCACAATATTTTATAGTTGAAAAGTTATTTTTTCAACCAACTTAGTATAAAGAGCAGAAAAAGTAGTAGAAGGAAGATCTAATGAGTGATACTGAAGTGTTGAAGCAAGTACAAATACTCATTCTAAGCATAAATGTCATAAGACATTTTTAAAAATGATATAAGAGAGCTGAATTTTTTTTCCTTAGTAACTCTGCTTATAAGGTCAGCTTTAGAAAGTTCTGAGGGGTGACCTTACATGGAGGTTCGACAGTATCTGCTAAGTATATTTTTTTTGTAAACTCTCAAATAACTTATATTAAAACAGCTGACTTAAGTCATAAATTCTATGCAGCAGATGACAAAGATCTTTGTAATTGAACTAGGTTATTACAAGGGCAGATAGTCTTTCAAAAACTCTGATCAAGCAGATAAACCAAACATTTGAAAACTCTTATACAACTTAAAATGTAATCCAAATTACATCAAATTACATTTTAACTTGACAATCCCCCCCCCCCCCCTGGCTGAGAGGAGATATTTTAAAATATTCCTTCCTTGGCAAAATGCCTCAAGGGAGCTTGAAGTTTTACATCAAAATGTTTCCTGATTAAATTAAAAATGCATGAAAAATAAAAATGCAATATTACACCCCCCCCCCTCCTTCCCAAAGAATTGGTAAGTTTAAAATTATCAGATGCAACATAAAAAAGCTTGCTCACCACAATCACAAAATACACGTATTTCATAATCCTTGCAGATGCTACTATCCTGTTCATTATCACGACATGATAGTCCAAGAGGCAATGTGCAAGTAGCTATCTGTCCAGTTTCTCTCAACAGGATTTTAGTGTCGGCAACTCGGCATTCGATGTCGGTTATATTAGCTATCCCACAGTAATCTTGATACACAGATTTAAGGAGGGGGTCAGATAACTCTTCATAGTCTCCTCCAATAATGGATGGTGTGTTCATCCATGGTGTCCATCCTGACTCAAAACAAGGCCGTGGGGCTTCTATGTTGGCACAAGGGTTTCCAGAGCAGCTTATGGATCCTTTGAGACAGTGACTAGATGCAAATATAAATTACATGTTATTCAATTAACTGGGAAAAAAATATAAAAAGATTTTTTTTTTTTGACACAAAACACACCTACTGTTACATTTTGCTCTCTTTTTTCTGAATATTTTAACTTTTTTTTTTTTTTGAAGTTTGTACATTTTTATAATTTTTTTTAAATCAGCTTCTTAGCTACTTTTAATTAATGCATTATATCATAAATAAATAATAATTTTTTTTTTCAAAAATTTTAAGCTATTTAATTAGAAAACATTCAGAAATTCTGTGATATTTTTTTTATAGGCATTTTCTATTTTAAATGAAAATTACTTCAGTAAAATTTTTTCATTTATATTTTCAGCCTATATACATGCCTAAAAAAATAAGACACAAAACACGCACTTGGAGAAATCTATCATTTAACAGTTTTGTTTAAACTTAAAACCGGTCATTTTGCCGGAAAAATAGTATTTTTGTCAGGACAGCGGTAAAAAGAACAAAAACTAGGAAAATTGGCTGGATTAAAAAAATATACTAAAAAACAAAATAATTTTGTCTATAATAAAACTATGACCTAAAACAAAATATAAACTAGAAAATTCATTGTGTTAATTTGAATAATTCTTGCACAAAACCCAAAATAGATTATTAATAATGCTTCAAAAACTGTTTTTACTATAGAATGTTGAATGAACAACCAAAAAGAAAAGTGC
This sequence comes from Uloborus diversus, assembly GCF_026930045.1. Lineage (NCBI taxonomy): Eukaryota > Metazoa > Arthropoda > Arachnida > Araneae > Uloboridae > Uloborus > Uloborus diversus. Next base: position 202,059,906 of record NC_072731.1, read on the forward strand.
TCTTATGTTGGAAATTCGAATGACTTTGATGAGAGTAACTATTTTATATTATTACTTTTACTATTTAAGTTACACATCAGCTATAAACTTATTACAAAAAAAAGGCTAGGCATGTGTGGGTTAACAAACTATTCGATTGCTAAAGCAAAATGCCTGATTTCACCCAAAATTCAGATATTACCCAGGAGACTAATTCCTTACTTTAGTCACAGCTTATTTCTCCATTCTCAAGAAAGGTCGCAGCCTAGCATAGCTAATGCAATCACAATCAAGAAGTAATATTTAGCATAAACTAAGCTTTTACTTATTTTTCCAATGTTAAATACTTGGATTCTAATATTTTGTAAAACTTCATTAAAAAATTCCACTTGTTTTAAAGGAAAATTTCTCTGATAATTTTCAGTTTTTGTCAATTTTCCAGAGCCCCTTGTGATGGATCGTGCGATGTTTAAACAGATTTTCAAGTATCTTTTCTTGAACACTGAAAAATATTTTTCTACTACATTCATGTTTCACTGCACTTTTTTAATATTTGATTTCATTTTTGGGGTTTTAATAATTTATAATGTACTTTGACAGTTTGAAAACTTAATTACTATATTATTTTAATAGGTTAAATAGCCCAAATTCTAGTTCCTGTAGAAGTTCATTAATGTGGCTTTTCCAAAATGTTTTTGACATAAAAACATTTTGAAATAAAATAAAATTTACGAAAATAAAATTTCACAGATAAAAAGCACTTAACATTAGAAAAGTCCTTTTAAGTATAAAAATCTTGATACGAGATAAATTAAGTTTCCTAGTTTACCATAAAATTAGCTTATTTACATACATTTTTCTTTCTTATTACTTGAATACATGAATGAAATGAACAAGATAATTTGAAATATTGTAAACATAAGTATTGTCGCAAAAAGCATTGTAAACATAAGCCTATTTTAAATAACAATAAATAAAAAAAGTAATAAGTTATTTTTAATTTTAATACCATGACTGGCAAGCATCAACTATTTCAACATCTGTAATCCTGTCTCCTTCATTATAGACTTTGCCATTAACTTCAAGGCAAGGGACTACGCAATCTGTCTGAGGCACACACTTGTATTCTCTTCCATTGTTGTAGATTTGTCCAGGAGGGCAAGGTTTTGGCTTGCAACCTTCTGTGCAAGAACCAGTCAAACAGTTTTCAGAAATCTTCCCGTAAAGAAACTTATTTTCACATGTTTTGGGAGGGCAAGAAGGAACACAACCATCATAGGTGGAACACTCTTCACATTGGATGGCTGCAAAAGACAAAAACAAATTTTTATACACTTAAATTCCCTTTATTATTATTGTCATCATGGGTGCAAGTTTGGTGATGTGTTCAAGACGGAAAATATTTTGATTCCCCCCCCCTCTCCGTCCCGCCCCTGACATGCCTGCTTAAGGAAAAATTTATGAGTATAAGTGTTGCAGATTTTAACAATGGCAGTTTTGGAATCTGTATTTAATCTGAATTTTAAGCTTCTGTCTTTTCTGTCAACATGGACCCAGTTAAAATAGTAATATTTAAACATTTTGATATTGCAGTTCAAAAAATCTAAAAACCGGCAATAACAGGGGGTATAGAGGCTGACCCCCAGAATTTTTTTTAAATATAAGTCCAAAAAATGCAATGGTAGGCCATTTTGGTAAAGTTCAGGGAAAGGAGGGGTTCAGGGACTCTCTTACATCAATTTTTTCAAACTGATGGTCCCAAAATCACAATATTGGGCGATCTTCAAAAAATATTGGAGAAAGTGGGGGGCGGGGGGGGGGGGGCTGGCTCTCCCCTAAATTGAAGCTTTGAAAACAAAACTGTACTCCATCTTTCATAACATTTGCAAGCTTTTCGAATGCATTTGAAGGGATGGCGTTCAAGAACTCTCCTTCTGCAATTTTTCGAAATTGAAGTTCCAAAAACGCAATTTTAGACGATGTTGGATGATGTTAGGGGTAATTGCATTTGGGGCTCCCTGCCATTAATCTTTTGCCGATCGTAAATATTTTTATTGCAGCAATAAAATCGATTGCGACATAAGAATTTCACTTTTGCAACATAAATCAGTTCTGATCGGAAAGTCTACCCAAGATGGAACGAACAAACCACAAAAGAAGGAAAGGTGGAGGAAGGATATGAGCAATTATGGTAACTGGCACCATTCCCCCACACAGTCTTCATTTGTAAAAGAATTCTTTCATAAAATAGCAGGTGGTAAAATTAGCAATAAAGAAAAAAAGCTTCAGGGAAGTATATATGTATGTTCATTAATTAAAAAAAAAAAAACAACAGGGGAACTGATTCCTCACCCCAGGGAGGGCCCCCGAATCATATCCCTCAAAAGGCACTCAAATACAGTCTAAAGAAGCGTTTTAAATATTTTAGCATCAAAAAATTTTCGAAAGAGAACTCCCGAACACCTTCCTCTAAGTTTACCACAAACGCCCTTAATTTGAGTTTTTAAGGCTTCAGTTACTACATTTTTTCAAGGAACAGTACCCCCTTTACCTATATACATAAATTATGATCGGCTAAAAGTTTTAATACTTTAATTTCAGAAACTTTTTGACAGAAGCTTCCGACTCCCTTCTCACGTAAGTCATCCAATGATAGCCCAAAACAGAGTTCTTAAAACTTCAGAAACGAAAATTTTTCAGGCTGGGCGGTGGGAACCCCCCTCCCTCTCTCCTTGTGTAAAGCAGGCACACTAAATGCAGTGTAAGTTTGATTAAGATTTATTTTTCTATTGAAAGAGCAACTCCCCTCCCACATCGCCAAAGACAACCCAAAGTTTTAAGACTTCAATTACAAAAATGTTTCAAGAAAGATTTCCGAGTTCCCTAACTCCTAACTCACTCAAAAATAGCCAAAATAGTATTTCAATACTTCAGCATGGAAAAATTTTCGGGGGAGAATGACCCCCCCCCCCGCACGAACTCTTTCCCCTAAGTTCACTAAATTTGACTTAAATTTGTGGTTCCCCTTTTCATCACCGAAGTTTTAAGAATTTAATTTCTACAACTATTGAGAAATCGAATAAGCCATCGAATTCCTTCTTTGTAAGTCCTCCAAAGATTACCTAAAGCAGAGTTCTGAATACTTTAGCTTTGAAGTGAGAGGGAGACCCCGATCCCCACCCTCTGCCTCTATGTTCATTAAAGATGGACTAAGTTGCGCTTTTAAGACTCCAGTTTCGGAATTTCGCCTAAAGAGGTATTCCCCCCCCCCCCCTCTTGACATTGCAAAAGTCTGCCTAAAAGTTTTAGACTTCAATTACAAACATTTTTCGGGAGAGGGCCCCAAATACCCTTTGTCTTAAGTCATTTAAGTATAGCATCATTATTAATACATCAGCTACAAAACTTTTTCCGGTTAGAACACCGAAACCATCTCTCATAAATTCACACCAGATTGCCTAAATGAGTGCTTTTGTGACTCTTTCCGATTTTTTTTAACCCTCACCCTCCCAACTTTACATCATTAAAGACAGACTAAACATTTTTGACCTTTTTTTTTAGAGTTTACAGAGGAGAAATCTCGAACTACCCCTAGCTTCAAAAATGGCTTACAATTAAGTTTTTCAAATTCGTATTCTGAGGCCCTTGAGGAGTCCCCCCCCCTCTTAGATTCTACAAAATATTAATGTTTTGAGACATAAGTATCGTGGGAATTTGCGGACTTACCCTCTTTGCAAGAGCAGCGTTTTTTCGCAAACTGGTGCTGCCGTTATTTTTTTTCGTTTCTTTTCTATCCCCCCCCCCATTTCCATTCTAGGGAGTGTTAGATTGAAAGTCATTGGAATTAAGTAATTCTTCAAATCTTAGAATATTTTATCAGAAACATGTCAAAAAGGCAGGAACAGTTGCCCGTCGGTGTTTTAAACCAGTTTGAAATTTGCCTCCAATTCTTTCCAGAACTTCTATTTTCATTGAAATCTTAAAAGTCCCTGATAGTTCCCGTTTTACCTGGTATGTGGACGCCCTTTGATGTGGTAAACATTTCATCCTGTCAGCAATCACTCTCAACCGGTGATTCAGATTCAACTCTAAGACAATTTAAGAGCGCACATAATTTTCATTTATGCGTGTTAAGTTTGCAAAAAGAAAAAAAAACGCAAATGAGATAAAAAACGAAAGAATGATCGTAAATAGCAAGTGAAAAATAGAGACAAAAGGTGATCAATTCGAAAAATTAGTGAGAATAGTGAGAATTCCACGGTCTGCAATGCAGTGAGTTGGAAATACCAGAGCTACCTAAAAAAAGTGAAACGGCACGAGTCTAAAAGTCATTCTTCCAAAAGCACGTTGCAAACAAAACAAACCCATGGCGGAAAATCGAGAGAATGTTGATGTTTATTTAAGCTTATGGAAATGTTCAGTTATTAAAGCATATTTTTCAAACACTAATTTATTTTTTTTAAACAAAAACTGAAGGACAGTCATCGAATTTCTTTCCGTCCCGACCTCCGTCTCGGAAATTTTGTCCAAGACGGAAGGTCTTGCACCCATGATTGTCATGTAAACAATCATACACAAACACACAACACAATGTTGCATCAATAAAATGAAAACATTTTATTAGAACAAGGCATGAAGTGGTCATCTACATGGGTAAATGACAAGACCACTAGCACAGAAGCAAATAGAAAAAATAAATGAATAAACAAATAAAAAAAAGAACAGGTACAGAAAACTTGCAGCTACCGATCCTCAATACTCAAATTTATGACACATAAACATTCAGTATCTGGTTAATAAATGTTACTGGTTGGATATTTGACATTACTTCACCAAAACCTGAAATCCTGTCAAAGATATCCCATTTGTGATTGCATTTTAAATGTTTCCATGGAGATTTTAGAAACACAACAAAATTTAAAGTTGTAATGTAAAATGTCAAGCCTAAGCATCAATTGCAAATAATATATAAATAAGAAATAAATTAAAAAAACTATTTTTAATGCATCTCAATCCACTTGCATGCATGAGCATATTATTTTTATGCATATATTTGCACTTTATTGCCAGAATTTCAAACTTTGGCTTTAATTTGTGATATAATCGAATATGTGGAACCATTGTGTATCATAATATGAAGTATCAACTTTCTAAATAAAAATTTTGCACTTGAAAAACAATGATTTGCATTTGTAGGGAGCATGACGGTCAAGCCAGCAGGGAGCGAATTTTACTATGGCTTATGGGTGTTATAAGATGTGGGTGTATTCTTATTAAAAAGTATTTTCTTTTCTTTCTTTCTCTATTTTGTAGCAAGTAATATTCAAGACTACTAACATAGCACATTGTGCACAAGTTTGATTTTTTCTCTTGCAGAATTGAACAGCATTTCAGGTAATCTTATTGGCTTTAACACAAAACAACATGAAAGAAAAAGCAATCACACTTAACAGCACAAAACAAAAGCAGCACTATAATTTTTGTTATTTCAAACTTACGGCAAAGTTCTTGGCTCCTCCACTTGATAGGGATTCCGTGCATACTACATTCATAAGCATACGTAGCAATAGCAGTACATAAACAATCACAATCTCCCCCCGTATCACAAGCGCAAGAATCAAACACACACCTATACAGTAAAAGAAATTAAGTCAAAGTTACTTCATTAATAATTAATATACAGATTTATGTAACAATGATTTATGACATTCAGCACATTATGTGGATGTGACAATCACATGTAGACAACTACATAGCGTTAATATGATCAGTTATTTAAACGATACTACATAGGTGATTTTACTAAGGGTTCTTATTCAAAATTTACTGTAATCTGTTGACCGCACGTAATTCTAATCAAATGTGCCTGTTGCAAAGTACAATACTTAATTAGCATTCTTGAAAGTATGGGACTAACATTATTGACACAGTTATTGACAGTTATTGACAATTGATTATGTTAGCATATTTTTAGCACTTCAACCTTGATCGCCAATCATGTAGATGTTAATTTTTCAATAAATAGACTATATGTTGATAGTCTGAAAACAACTTCAGTTCTAGTTGAAATGCGGAAGAAGGAAATATGTTTCGGAATCGGAGCTCAACTTCAAAGCATATCCATATGCTTTGAATATATGGATACCGTGCATATCCATATGTACAGTATCAGTTTTATATCCACAAAAAATACTTTGAATTAAATTTAAGTATCATTTAAATTCACTTGCATGAGAAGGAGTTATTATCAAAAGTTATTTTATCCTACACATTATGAAAAATGTTGTATATTTCATAACAAACAGTTGTGAATAGTACAACCAATACCACATTCTATTCCGTGAAAATGAGTGTAATTGCAATATGAAAATAGAGTTAACCAATTAAGAAATTATTTTTGCATTATTAAGCTATAAACTTATCAATTCAAAAAACATATTCTTGTGTTTTAGAATATATATTACGCCATAAGCTTCTTTACAATTCTAAGAAAAATTCTTCGCCACATATTAAAAGCATCACAGCTGTGGAGATGGAGAAGTTGCAGTTTAAGATTTTTGTGCTCACTTCAGAAAGATAATGCAACTATATTTCTGACACTTACAAAGTAATTTGCCAAAACAAATTCAGTATGTAAACATAATAAAGTTCAACATTTAACATCTCTACCACACGATTAATTACTAATATTTCTAGGTGCATTTAATATCAAACATATATACTACCAATAATTTTTTTTATATACTGTTAATTTGTTAAAAGAGAAGAAAACTATGATTTTTTTTGCAAAACTTTCTATGTGTGGAAAGGAATTTGTTTATGTGTGGAAAAGAAAACTAATTGTAAAAGCAAGAATTATTTTTGATTCAAAAATGAATGTAAATATAAAGCAAATTTGTCCAACAATAATGCAAATTAAACTGTCATATTACCACATACATATTTGAACAATACTCACCTTTCATAAAAATGGTCAAGAGGAACTTCAGACCAACAATTTGCAAAAACATCTGACTTTAGTATGCCACACTTTTGCTGTGCCCAGCTTTTTCTCAGTGGATGCAATTCACATGCATCTTCAATTGTCTGGGGCTGTGGACAGTACTCATGGATTTTCCAACTGTCTGCAAAGATTGAAGCTCTTGTTTCTGGTATACCTCCAGAAGGAGTCAAAAAATCATCAGTTTGATCATCATTGAAATTACCACAAAGGCCTTTGACCTAAAAAAGATTGATTAATGCTCATATTCATTTAATAAAGGCAGAAAAATACCCATGTTTAATCTACACAGTCATATGATTTCAGTTGGAATAACTTAAGAATTTTCTACTCTAAAATAGGATGAACCCTTGAGGAAATATGATTTGTCTTAAGACCAAAAACTCATTTTTACAACTCAACCAAAGTCAGCAGCATTTTCAACAAAATTCAGCAAATACCATGATAAAATACGACAAATAATAGCATAGGGAATAGTAGATATCAAAATGGAAATGTAATGATTTTTCAAAAAAAAAAAAAAAAAAAAAATCTATGAAAAGATTTACTTAGAAACATGTCATTTTTTGTTGTTTTTTTCAGTTAAATTCAATGAATTTCAATGAAATGTCTCTGTATTATTGGTACAAAACTCTTTTTCATTTTCTTCATTATAACCCTTATTGTATAACCTAGACACTGAAGATACTGTTTTGGACGTCACTTATCATTCTTAACATAAACATATAGATTAATTTCTTGTTGAGCAATAACTTTTTGAATGTTCTACATTTGTAGTCAATGCACAATATGGAGGGGGGGGGGGGGGTGCTTTCACCATCATTATAGTCTGGAATATCCACAGAGAAACTAACCTTTTTTTCTTCACTAGTATGATTTTCTAAGAAGTGTACTTCATGTATCTATCATAAATGATCACTTTAATACACGCTTAATTTTTATGCATTTTGAAACTTTTGATATTCGCACATTACTTAAATTTTATGATTCTGAACATATAGATAGAACACGTAGATGTTGATGATAAACAATCGATGATTTTAGGACTCATTCAAAACATGGCAAAAATTTATATTAAAAAAACAACAACATGGGCTGGTAATAAAGAGGTATCACTTGGGTGATGAACTATCATAAAAAAGTCCTTACTTTCAGTACACATATCATTCCCCATAAGTAACATTTATTGAATTGCAAAAAGTTTGAATTCTTGTAGCAATAGAAGCAACTGAAAAATAAATATGATCTCATAGTTAAACTCAACCAAAAATTATATGCATACCCTTTCTCGCCATTTTGGATCCAATGTTATATATAACCGGGTTCCTTTGTCCCACTGAAGTGAAACTCCAACGTCAGTATAAACTAAAACAAACAACCCAGATTCAACAACAACAAACCTTGAGTTATAACGAGTGTTAGGAACAGATTCTTCCAGTGATAATATTAGTTTCTCTTCATCACCTGCAATTTGTAAGACAGTATTTTAAAATGAAGAAATGTTTCACAATTATTAAATTAAAACAAAAATACAGCAGACTATCGATTAACCAGCTCAGATAGGGTTGGGGATAATTTGGTTAAGCAGAAACACAATTGAAGCAGAGAATAAATAATAATAAAAAAATATCTACTCAATGAAATGCACTATTTAAAGTTGCATTAAGCAATTAAACTATCATTAAAATAGGAATTTATTAAGTGACGAAATTTAATTGAAAGGCTTTTGGCTTTTTACAGAAACCAACAAGCTTATCAAACAAGTTTTAAAAATTCAGCCATTTTTTTTCTGCTGAAAGTTAGAACTTCAATGACTTGCTGCATAATTTAACCAATTTTTAAATATAGCATTGCAGTAACAGAAGAAGCTAGTGCCAGTTGTTCCACATAGTTTAATGCCATTTCTAATGAATTTGCTACTTTTACAGTGATACGATGGGGGTCAGATTGCCCTCAAAGTTGAGTCATTGTCATCATCAAACACCTCAGGGACTGCTCCAATGATATCGTCATCTGATAAAGTATCTTGTTGAACCGCCCAGATAGCATCAGGGTGAATGGAGAAAGCTCTGGTCATGCATACATACAGCCCCTTTGATGCTAATAATGTTAATACCTAACCCTAATAAATCAATGACTAGTAAATTAGTTATCTGCTCCACTGAGAGCAGTCTCTGTGGCTGTGTCAGTGATTAAACTGAATACTAGTAAATCAGTTTGCAATTTATATTCCGGAAACTTTTTAGTTTTTTCAGTGAGTGTTTTTAAAAGGAAAGTTATTGTACCAAAGCATTGTCAAAATAAAAATAAAAATAATAATAAAACCGAACAATCTGTTGTTGCGAAAACCATCCTTGTAAAAATAGAGCTTAGTATTTTTGTACATTATAAAATTAATTTACAAAATGATTCTACTGTGCTTAACTAACCTTATAGTTTTTTCCTATCATCAACTGCATATAGCAAGACATCAATTTTTGTTTTAACTAATTGGCCACAAAATTTCTTTTCTGAGGATTACTATTTTATTTTTCCCCAATCCAGTTTGCACAAACATTTTTTTAAATACAGTCTTTAAAATGCATTCCAAATGGTGTGATTAACATTCACTATCATGATGTGCATTCAAAACTTTCTTACCAATATTTTCAACAACATCACCTCTTGTAATTTCAGAAGGGCCTAGTTCTAGAATGAAAGATTTGCTGCAAGTGATTCCACTAGTCCCACAAGGAACATTCTGAGCGCTTAAGCTGAATGAGGCTCCGCTGATTTTCCCTTTGGCAACAATATAGTCACAGCTACCATGGAAATCAAAAAATTTTCCATCAAATGTCTTAAAATGAGATTCACCCCAAGATGTACAGATACCTGGACAAAACTTTTCTGTACATTTCCACAATCCCGACTTGCAAGAGCTGTAAAAAGAAAATATTTCAAATACTATTAAAAAACTGATGAGATAAAAAAATAAATAGTTTATAGAGCATTTTACTTCCTTTTACAAAAAAGGAAGTATTCATTTCGTGAAAAAATTTTCACTCAAAAATCGGCCTTAATTTAAATTTTGCTCACCTCTGAATTAATGTTGAGTTTTTTTTTTCGACTCGACCACGCGTGGATAAGTGCCTAAGAACATATAGACGTGCAAAAATATACATTTTGACAATTTCCGAGTTAATTACAACGAGTTTTCTAGTGACATCTGTATATACATATGCATATATGTGCCTATGTATGTCGCATAACTCAAGATCGGTATGTCCTAGAAAGTTGAAATTTGGTACGTAGACTCCTTGTGGGTTCTAGCTGTGCACCTCCCTTTTTGGTTGCATTCCGATGCTCCAAAGGGGGTCTTTTAAACCTTTTCTGGGGAAAACATTGTTAATTTCAATGCAAACTCAAGTGGTGTTATAATTTGGCAAACACTTGGACATTTTATCGCCAAGCTTTTGGTCGCCAAGTTTTGTCGCCAACTTGGTGAAAAATTTGGCGTTTTTTTTTAAATTTTAAATCTGGTTCCAATTTTTCCACTATTGGCGATATTTAGAGAGTTAACCATTAAATTGCCAATAAAGGGAAAATTAATCGGAATAAAAAATTTTTTTTCTTTGGTTTGCAACAAACTTGGGGTGAAAATATGTAAAGTGTTTCTTTGCTTACTCCAAGTCCAAGGCACTATTATCATTAAATTAGTGTGAAAGAAAGTCATGTGATGCACACATCAGCTCGTTTAACTTTGAATAACAGATTCCTTGATAATCCAGTGGAATTCCCTTTAAATCAATTCAACAACATAAAAACAATATTACTGCATCATACCATAACCATGAGTTTGATTTTTTCATTAAATTATTCAGTTTATTCAAGAAAAGCACTAACAGTTTAAAGACACAACTTAAAAAATATAAACAAAATCATGTCTCAGATACACAGTGGCATAGCCAGAAAAAAAAAAAAAATCCTGAGGGGGTGGATATTAGGGTGGGTCAAAAAACAATTTTTTTCCGCATCAATTTCTAATACCCCAGAAAACTTGTGCATCATCATCCTAATGATGGATAAAATAATTTAAAAAATTCTTAAAAATATTTGAAATCCCACAAAAGCCTTCAAGTTAAGAAAATATAGAAAAAAAAATCGACAATTTTGAAAGACGTGTATTTTTTTCAAAAAAAAATTATTTCATTTCTAATAGTATAGAAAATACAGCTTGTAGTTACCGAAATGTATAGAAAAAACTTGGGGGCACTTTGTTGATCAGTTGGATTGGCGCAGCAAGCTTCAAAATACCATTTTTAAAGTTCACACAAGTCATATTATTTCAAAAATTCTTAAGCTGACATAAAGCTATAAAAATGTACTATTAAACATCCATTTTAATGTTTTAAATACATTTCTTTTATGTTGAAATGACTGAGAACTCACCACGTGCAGGCCCGTCATTTCAAATTTTTTCTGAGGGGGGGGGGGAGTCAATGCAAATTCAATGGAAGTTTCAACGGAAAACAGCAAAATTCACGCCCAACCAAGTGTACATTTATTTATTTCTTAAAGTAGTGGGGGGGGGCAATGAACCACTCCCTGACCCCCTATATGATGGGCTCAATCACGTGGCGGTGGCAGCAAGTCCGAGTCCCACTCACCACCCTACCCAATCAACCAACCAACTTAGGCGTGATTCATTATGCTGAAGTTCTTTAAATTCTGAATTTGTATCAAATGTTTATGATCTCATTGTCATTTACTATGAAAACCTTCTTGGTTTTCACGCTTGTGTCATTTTCCTTCATCCTCTGTCGCAAGTTTTGCTCACCTCTCTACCGATTTAGTCTGGTATCAAATATTCAAGTTATGGCAGGGCTTTGGCTTTCAATAAATATTAAACATCCGTTTTAATGCTTTACTTATTTCTATATTATGTTGAAATGACTCAGGACTCACCACGTAGATTTAACAGCAAGTCGAGTTCTCCCCCCCCCCCCCCCCAACCAACCAATTTGTGTGTGATTTTTCTGTTTAAGTTAAGAAAAATTTGACTTAGTATCAAATTTTTTATCAAAGATCTTTATCTGAATGCTGTCTACTTAATAAAACCATCTGAGTTTTCATGCTCACAAACTTTTACACCCCCCTCCCCCCAGTCTCTGTTACAAGTTTTTATACATCTTTCTACTGACTGAGTATATGGCATGGAAATTTCACATTTTCGTTGAAATTTCCATATTCTGAGCACAGAAATACTGTGCTAACTGGGTGTTAGGACTTTAATGTTTCCCAAATTAGTCCAACAAGCTTAATGCAGATACAGGCGTCCCACGTATAACCTCGTTAATTTGTTCTGTGTCGTATTGAAACCGTTTTATATGAGACTTTTTTTAAGATAACATTTTAACTTATTTTTAGTACTAATTATGTATGTGCATGAGAAAAATCAGGTTGTGGCGTGTTGGTAGTATGTGTGGCATGCTGAGTGGAAAGCAAGTAGTTACCAGGGATAAACTTAACATTTTTTATTTACACAGCTATTTACAAGATTCAGAAATATACAATTTATCCGTAGTTAGATAGATTTCTGGAGAGTCAGAAAGCATGACTGATCTCTCCAAAGTTTTTGATCGTTCTCCTCGTTTCCGAGTCAGCCGCGCCCCAGTCCCGCAAAATTCATCTCCCCTTTTTCTTGGAAAATAAACGGGGATTTTCTCTCTCCTTTCCCAAGGATGCAGCTGGTCAATGGATGCAGGTGGCCATCCTGGGAACGGAATGTTAAACTTGAGCCAAAACGGCCAAAGGTCAGCTTGGGGGTGGAACATAGTATTTTATGGATTTGAAAGAATTCGATGAAGCTGGTTTCAAAGCATGGGAATGAGTAAAAAGTGGGGAGAACAGTGGCATCCGTTGACAAAAAGCGTACTATGCCACAAGGTTAAGATATATTGTGTTATATCGAAACCGACTTAGAAATAATGTAAATCAAGGGATGTGTACAGTGTTATATTAAAACCAAGTTTCATAAAAACAAAGTAAAAACTTATTAGAGTTATCAACCGTTAACAGAATGTATTAAACAGAAATGAAATTCCATCTTTTTTAAACATAACTCCTGTGTTATATCAAAACCTTGTAGTATTAAATTCAAGTTTCATACTGTGTAATATCGAAACTGTGTTATAATAATCGCAAATTTGGTACTGTGTAATATCAAAACTGTGTTATAGTAGTACCTTGTTATATGAGGGATGCCTGTACCAGAAAAATTATAGTAAAGACCTATGCTCTCCTGTTTGGTTTGATATTAGGATGCGTTAGGGTCCAAACCATATACTGAAGGTCATTCAAACAACAAGAGATTTACCGCATAACATTAAAAGAAATCCTTGATCCCTTCATTCATAGAAACTGGTTCTTTTGTCATCCAGAGAATATGATGTGGCGATGATATTCGACTACACACAGCACATTCGAGAATTAGGAGACAGGAGAATACTGAAAGCCTGAAATGAGCCGCCAGGATTCTACAAGCTTTCATTAATTAATTTTCAAGCTGCAGATTATCCTGAACTTATTGATCGGCTCAAGTGTAAGCTGATACCACTACCATTGTTGTCAAATATAGCAACAGAAGACTTTGAACTTCATTGAAAGTCAAAGCCTTGCCATAGCTTGAATATTTGATACCACACTCAAATGGTAGAGAAATGTGCAAAACTTGTGACAGAGGATGAAGGAAAATGACACAAGCGTTAAAACCGAGAAGGTTTTCATAGTAAATGACAATGAGATCATAAACATTTGATACAAATTCAGAATTAAAAGAATTTCAGCATAATGAATCACACCTAAGTCGGTTGATTGGGTAGGATGGTGAGTGGGACTCAACTTGCTATCTCCGCTACCTGATTAGACCCGTCATTTAGGGGTTCAGGGGGTGGTTCATTGCCCCCTCTCCACAGTTTTGAGAAATAAATAAAGTTACACTTGGGTGGGCATAATTTTGCTGTTTTCCGTTGAAACTTCCATTGAATTTGCACACCTTGCTCCCCCCCTCCTTAAAAAAATTTGAAATGATGGGCCTGCACGTAGTGAGTCCTCAGTCATTTCATAATAAAAGAAATGTATTTAAAACATTAAAACGGATGTTTAATAGAATATTTTTATAGCTTTATGTCAGCTTAAGAATTTTTGAAATAATGACTTTTATTTTAAAAGTGGTATTTTAAGGCTTGCTTCAAATGATCGACAAAGTGTCCCCAAGTTTTTTCTATACATTTTTGTAACTGCAAAGTGTATTTTCTATACTATTAGAAATTAAGTAAATTATTTTTTGAAAAAAAAAAAAAAAATACACGTCTTAAAAAACTACCAATTTTTTCTATTTTTTCTCAACTTGAGGGCTCGTGCCGGATTTTAATTTTTTAAAATAAATTTTTAAATTATTTTTTCCGTCATTAGGATGCCAATGCACAAATTTTCCGCGCTATTAGAAATTGACCCACCCTAGTTTTTTGATCCACCCTAGTGGATATGGATAAATTGGGAGGGGGGGATAGGTTTAGTTTTAGTCTTTTTCCACGATCAAAAAAATAAATTTCTGACTATTGGGGAGCGGGTGACATGCTCCCATCTCCTCCAAAAACAAAAAAAAAAAAACATGGATGAGCCACTATGAGTAACTATTTTCATATAACAGTTTAAAACTGTCACTGCACTGTCAAATATAAATAATGTAGCACTTAAATCACTTTGTGAACATTTATTCTAAAAAAATCCTCTGGAGAAAGAAATAAAATTTACATGTCTCCAAACAATAAACTTCAAAGCAGATACTTCCTAACAATTTTTACATTAAATTACTGGACAATTGAAAAGTTTTACACTAGTTATATTCAGGTATAAATCTTACCATAAGTTGCAAGATTGTTTGATAACACTTCCTTCCTCATATTGCTTATTTCCATGCATGCAACTACACTGGTCTTCAGGAACGCATCTATTTTTATCAGAGTCAAAAATGAAACCATCTAAACACCTTTACAAAGGACAGAAAGAAAGATATATTAATATGTAAGCTAAAGCAACACATGTGCAGAAACTAAAATTAACATAAATTTCGTTATTTTTAAAAATAAAAATTCAGTGAAATAATCCAAACAAATTCAGACTGGGGGTTGTTTGAGCCATAAAACTAAATCATGTTATCACAAATACTAAAGTAAACTTACATTAACAGCTTAAAGCATGCATGTTATTTCTGTTCAATGAAATTCTACCTTTATCTTTTAAGTTTCCCTATGATTGATAAATTTTGATGAAACCATTTACATTAAAAGCTCTTTTCTTTCAGGTCAGTGCTAAGAGTATTTTAGTCTTCTCATTCACATTTAGCACATACAATTCAATACTAAAACAGTATACATTCCTGTGCAACATCACTGCACACTAATGCTTGATAATAAAAAAATATAAAAAAATCAATAAAAGTTAACTTTGCGCTCTGGACATGAAACATATAGCATGCTACTTCAGACTACAAATACCAGAACAATACAACACAAACTCAGTATATTCTAGACACCTTTCGTAAATCTATTGTTTCAGAAAATGACTATTTTACTAAAGATTAAAAAATAAATGAAGTTATTTAAACATACCTTTTTATGTACTTTTAGCATTTTATTAATTATTATATTACTCACTATTGACACATTAAATTACTTTAGCTTTGGGCAGGGCTGGACTTGACCATTAAAATGGCCCGGGGACACTTAACTGCCCTTAGCTCTGGAGTAAATCTACTCCCCCTCCCCTTCTCCATGTACACAATCCTAAAAGTTTAAGAGCAATAAAACACGAATGCATGGCCGTTGCAAGGTCAAAAACTTGGGGACTGAATGAGTTTGGCGGCCCTCAAATGTTAATGAATTTTAACAGAGAGAAAGATTTAAGCTTCTGGTTTAAGAGGGAGTCATTACAAGATTGAAGTATTAGCAATAGAAACCTAATCTTAAGTACAATATTCTCTCAGATATAGAGAGTTAGGGGGTTTCTCCTTAAAGTTTTCGAAATTGTTGTTTTATAAACACTGTTTTAGGCAATCTTCATCAGTGTTAGAGGGTGGGGGGGAGGAGAGAAGTTCAAGGTACCCTCGCCCAGTAATTTTTTTAGTTGAAACTTGAAAAACACAGTGCAGATTATCTTTGATTGTAATAGGGGGGGGGGGGATCAGGGATCTCCATCGGAAACATTTCGAAATTGAAGTTCAAAAAATGTAGTTTCAGACCATCTTTGGTGGTTTACTAGCGCAGCAAGAAAAAGCTTCTGGAGGGGGTTTTGGAGCAAAAATACCATCTGGAGGAGTTTTTTTGATCAAAAATACCTTTTCATGGTTTTTTTTAAAGTCAAAAATACCTTCTGAAAGAGATTTATTGATTAAAACAACAGTTTCATATGCATAAACTACTGCATTAGAATTTGCATTTACATTAAAGCCAATGCCTCTGGAGAAAAGAGATTGGGACCCTCCCTCGGAAATTTTTTGAAATTGTAGTTTGAAAAATGCAGTTTCAGGCGATCTTTGATGGTGTTGGGGGAGAAGAGATGTAGGGACCTTTCTCCGGAAATGTTTCGAAATTGAATTCTTAATATATATTGAAATTGAATGGCGGAGGGTGTCTTCTCGGAAATTTGCCGAAATTGTAGTTTTGAAAGTGCAGTTTTAAACTATCTTTGGCACTGTTCGTGAGAGGAGAAGTTTGGGGGCCCGACAATTTTTTGAACCTGAAATTCTAAAATCGCAGTTGTAAATTATCTTCAATGATGTTTTGAGAAGAGGCAGTTCAAGGGCTCTCCTCAGAAATTATTGAGAAGTAATGCTCATAAACGAAAGTTTAGACCAGTGGTTGGAGAATCTATTTTTTGTTTGTAGCGAACTACAACTACTTTATGACAAATGTAATTAACTACAACTACTTTTTTCAAAATGTAGCAACTACAAACTACTTTTAAAAAGTAGTCGCTACTTCCCTACTTTTTGAAAAATAAATAAATAAAAAGCACACACATACACACCGTTTGAGGATTGAACAAAAAATTAAAAAACTGATTTAGATTAATAAATTGGCTCATTTGAGCATGGAATATTACTAAGAATTATTTATTGTTTAATTCCTTTACCGAGTTCATTTACCTTTATGTCATTCCAAACATTTTTTTAAAGATTTTTACCAATATTCACTGCAAGAAAGGATTTAAAAAGTTGAAGGAATTCAACCTCCAAGTTTTTAATTCTTTCCTGACAGTGAATATTTCATTCAAGAAGTGCAACTCGGCTACTTGAAAATGTAAATTAGATGCAGTCATAATTTGATTAAAATTTTATATAGACAAAATATATGTACTTAACATTGATTCAGATGATGAAAAACATCTTTTAAACAAAAGAGAAAAACTTTAAATTTCATTACAGGACGTTAATTTTACAGGCACTTATATTTTATAGGAACTGGTTGATTGATTTTGAGTTTCAAGCTCAGGGTCCAGACCTGGACGCCATCTCCTTTCTTTAGTTTTGCAGGGAAATCCCCAGATACTTTATGAACACTTTTTGAACTCTGACATTTGTCCTACTTTTTGGGACACTTTGAAGTACTTTTTGGAACAGCGTTCAACATATTTCTGAGAACACTTTTCGGAATACTTATTCGATTTAGTACAAATTTTTACACATTTGGAGAAGCATCTGCAAACATTTTTTGAACACCGACAGAATGACTCTTCCTTTAGAACACTTTAACAGTTTTTAGAACTCTTTTTACATTACTTACCGACCACCTCTTTGATTATACCAGTAATTTTTGCTGTTAATTTGACAGCAATATCATGGGCAGCTGTCAAACACCGTTGGCAATGGATGGTCTTTGACCAAGAAAGGACATCCATTTTCCTGTTGTGATTCATTACGCCAAAATTTCTAGCAGCATCATAGGAATTCCATTGATTGGTGTTTAAAGAAAGATAATGAAATTATATTTGAACGAAAAAAAAAGCAATTCCACAAGTGTGCCCCAAATGTGTTCCCAATATGCTCTCAAATATGTTTCCATTCCGAAGTATAACAAATATCCCGAGTGGGACACATTTGGAGCACGTGACAGAACACTTTCTTTTTAATGGAGCAAATTCAGAGCACATTTTAGTGCACATTCAAGCACGTTTTAAAATTTTGCGAAATAATACTTTTTGTTACATTTATTCAATTTGTTCATTTATTATTACTATTGTAATTTTGTAAGACTGTGTGTTTTTTTTTTTTTTTTTTTTTTGTGCATCGCTTCCAAAATATAATTGGAATGAAATTCTAAAAAAGGACGGGGTCAGCGCATTCCTTTGAAGATGGCCCTGAAGTATACTCAGGGCTGGCGAGAGGCTATGTCAGCCTAGGCGCGAATAAGGGCTCGCCTTGAAATTGCAGACCTATAAGTTTTATAAGTGTTAATGAGAATAGGGGACCCAAAAACCAACAGACTGGGGGGCCCCTGTCTTAGCTCTTGGCAGCCTTGAGTCTATTAAAAAAATGCCTCGTGGTCACTCTTGATATTAAACCCAGTGCCTGATTGCCTCCCAAGCCTATATTAAACATAGGCTTGACGCAGGCACCACAAATTTGCTAGTCCTTCAAACTTTTGTTCATTAAGAGAGTGTTGCGAGGAAAAAAAAAGTTTAACCACAAATCACAACTGGCCACGTGACCCACCGGCCCTTCGGAGGATCGCCTGATTGCCCAGTCTGGCCCTGGCTTTAAGTTTGAAGCACTTTTAAAAAATAGAGAAATTCAACAGTCAAAATAAAATTACAAATGAACTGCCTAAAGTAATTATACTTTTTGTACTGCTTTAAATATAAATATTTTATTTTTCATGTTCTTACCTGCAACCTGGTTTGCAGTCTTGTATCTCACAATTCAAAGGAAGAAGAGAATTCTGGCATGTTCTTGGACATTGCTCCATGCAACTTGTGAATTCTAGATGTTCTTCAGGGTTACACTGAATAACAGTACTTGAGTTTTTCCTCTGATCTGGACTTAGAGATATGATTTCATTTAAAGATGCTGCATGACATTGCCACTGAGCACTTTCACACTTACTAGGGGATAATTTCAGATTATGAAAATCAAAAATGAAAAAATGACAAGCAATGTGAGTTACAAAGAATTTTAAAAAGTATAAAATAATTCAAATGTATTTATTTTGAGCAATAGAAATTCTTCAAACTTCACAGAGCTCTACTGCATATTTGGTTGCATTCCTTCTTTTACAACTATTTCTCATAAAACAAAAAAGATAAATTTTGAAAAAACAACACTTTTTTGTGGAAAAACAGAGAGGCAATTTATTATGAGATATTAGACAAGCAGGAAAAACAGAAAAAAGAAGGTTATAATCACATCAACTCTTTAAGCACCACAAGCTCTGAAATAAAACATTAAAGTTTGCAATGCTTTATATATATATATATAAAAATATGTATATAAATAAAAAATATTTTTTGCCAATATTAATATTTTGATAGCCCAATTACATGGAAAAAAAGTAAAATTTATAAAGAATTTGTATTTGATAATTTCTAAAGTAAACACAAACTTTGGAAACACATACATCCCATAATGTTTTTTAAGGGTTAAAAGTTTGCAAACATTTATATTCAAAAAAAAAAAAGCCTTTAAATTTCAAAATGATACAAAAATAAGTAAATGAATAGTAAAGCTGCCATAAAAGTGTCTTATTTTTTTACTCAAGAAAATTATATAAATAAAGGCCTTCGTACAATATGCGCATTTATTTTTGATTTTTGGAGTTTTTTTAGTTTGAACCTAGTACGATCTTAGCCCGCAAATATCATGGGTAAAAAATAAAAAAAAAAGAAGAAGAAGAAGATAAAAGCTCTGCCCGTGATTTTGGTAAGATGCAAGTGGAAAGGGGCTAAATAAATCAAAAGCATTAAAGATACAACCAATGCTTACCATACGTTTGAGCCTTGAACAGTTGTACTGAAAGGTGGAAATTCCTTCCCTTCATATATACAAGGGCACTGATCGATTGCTATGCAGAATCCTTCACTGTTCAAAGTCATACCATTTGGGCAAGCACATCCTTGTATGCACTGTGTGGTGCAAAAAATATCTGAAGCTATTTCAGCACAGCTGCTTCGACAAGGATTGGTGCATTCTTGATATACTTGCTCACCAGGACATTCAAGTTCTTAAAAAAAAGTGTATGTACTATATTAGTTCTCACATAAAAATGCCGAACGGAAAAATACGATTAGGTACATATAAATACATTTAATGAAATCCAATAATGTAAAAATAATAAAAGGTAAAAGACAAAAAGAAAAATGCAATGCACTTTCAATGAAATACCTACTGCAAGCTGATATTTTATCAATCCAGTCAATCTTAATGCCTTTTTCGGCACAAGATAAACTGTAATCTGCAAGAAGAGGGCATAAGCACTGCTTCAAGTTGTCACCACAATGGCATAAATTATTCACACAACCTCTATAATAGATGTCTGGATCTAATTCTGTATGGCAATCTGAAATAGAAAACAGAATTAATGCACATTATCTCTGACCAAAGAAATATTGCCTTTCAATCAAGTGATTGGATGAGACATAATTTTGAGTTACAGTTATATTATCCCAAACTTTTCCAAGTCCCGGTGCCAATTGAAGAATTTGAATATTTTTCATGGCCCGCTAATTTATCTTTGTTGCATACACATATATTGATACCATGGACACCTTGAAGTACCCCTCACCTTCTCCTATGGCACCCAATTTGGGAACCCCTGATCTAGAGCATTTATAAATTTCACCAATTAAGAACCTAACCAAAAGAAACGAGGATAGACATTAATGTAGAAAATTTTCTCACCTTTGAACACATTTTGTTTTATAGTGGAACAAAGCATTTTAGCATCATCAAGTTTTTGTGGCTCTGATTCACAAGGCGATCTACTTGACCTGCGGGACCTCCTATTGCACATATCACTAGCTTGCCATTTCGAAGCAAAAGTTTCCACATCTGCTTCGATAATTTTGTCTGGAGTCAAGAAGTCATCATTTTGTATGTGATTGAAAGTACCACATAGGCCCATAGTTTGTCCAAAAAATGTGGGTGGAACATAGATATAAATTCTATTCTCACCATCCCATAATAATGACAAGCCATTGTCAATATTTACCTGCGAAGTAAACATTACAATTTATTCATGAGCATATATACAAAAATTATATACAAATACGTACAAACGTTGAAAAGTAAAATTTTGCACAAAAAAAAATCTCTAAAAAATGAAGGGAAAAAAAGGCTTAAAGGCTAAATCCAGTTAAGGGGCTGTATATTACAATATCTCTTTTCTTCATCATTCTTTTTTTTTCTTTTTAAAATCTACAAAAGAAAAAAAACTTATAAAACAAAATCAATCATAATTACCTTTACAAATATATTAGTTGGCATCGAAACAGAAAATCTATTCTCAATAATAGGCAAATCTGCATTCCTTTCATTAATGGTGACCTAAAATGAAATTCACAATCAGATTAATAAAATTTCTTGAAAACCAAAGGGCAGAGAAAGCAATGAAAAACAGGACTCAAATGGATTTTGCGAGAAAGGTTTTTTAAAATCAGAAATGAATTATTCAGGAGAAAAGAATGTGTTTATTTGAATACTGCAACGTATTTATGAGTGTAATTGCAAGATGGTTGTGAGAAAAATGCAGTTCTCAATTGGTTATCCAGGGCTTTATCAATGGGCATTATAAATATATGAATAGGCACAAACGGATTTGTTTAATGTCCTATAACCGACACTCCATTATTATCAAAAATTCGGTTGCAATAAAAATTCTAACAAGCCCCAAGTGCCCCCCACTGGTTCACACTGAAATATGAAATATCTCACTTCATTTTGAATAGATTTTCAATTTTTTTTTTTTTTTTAAATTGGAATTGCAAACAAAATCTGTTGCTGTTGATCTGTATTGGAAGAAAAAAACACTTTTCTATTTTTAGGATGCGGATGCAGCAGTGTTCAGTTGTATCTAGAATATTTGTTCTCACAATGTTCTAGTTTTCAAGTCACTTAGTTCAGGTGGGGGGGGGGGGGGGGGGGGTACATTTACTATTTGTTTAAGGTTTTAGATATAAAAGTTTTCGGGCAAGCCTTGGCTGTTTGAATAGAATTTGGAGAAATATTGTTTTTTCTGCCTCTTCTCTTTTTGCTCAACGTGTGCATATGATCAAGTTTTTGATTGATGTTTGCCTGATCCCTTAATATTACTTAAAATGAGAGTCAACTACCGCTAAATATGATCAAGTATATTATCAATGCATCTTAAAGACAATTTCAGCAACTTTCATTCGTGTAAAATGAATCCAAACTTGTGAACAGGATACATTGCACAAAAGGAAGATTGTGTGTAAGTATTTTAAAATCAGATTACTAGTCAGATAAAAAATGTAATAAATCATTCTTTTTTCTTTCTTTCTCTCTCTATCTCTCTCTCTCTCTCTTTTTTTTTTTCATATTCCAAATAGCAGATCTTTTATGTAAAATCTCAAATAGTTACCAGAAATCTTTTTTTTCTTATAGTAACTAATTCCACAGTAAAGAAATAACTTATTGCCTTTTAAACATAGACAGAGGAGCATTTGCAGTGTTAAAAATATATAAAGTTGACTAAATGATAGATAATATTTAGCCAAATGACCATAAAGATAAATGTCTCAGTATTTATATTCGATTTCTCAACTACCTGGAACTTTGAGAAAATTGTACACAGTTTAACGTAACACAAACTTAATTTTAAATAAGAAGTAACTTTTCGATTCCTAAACAGAGTGAGCGTATCTTCGGCACAATAATTCACTATTAAAACCATGGTTGCCAAATTGAACAAAAAAACTATATAAGGGATGTTTTGGAGTTATTAAGAAGCTAATATAATGGCTTTGTACAATTCTGCATCATTAAATTTCATATGCATTGAGCAAATAATTATGAAATATCTACAATCTTCTGCAGTAACCAAATTACCAGTAACCAACAAAATTGTAAAGCCTTGTTATAACTTTTTTTTTTGAAAAACAGCAGCAAAAACTTATAATTATTTTTAAAGATTACTCAAGTTCACCAATACTATCCGAGAAATCTTATACATGAAAAAATCTTAATGAAAATAATAATGATTCCCTTTCCTGAACTTATAGATTTTAATACCTGAATTCCAGGTTTCAGCAAGATGGACTCATTATTGTAGATAATCTTGATAGATTGAGTACAGTACGCACCAGATTCAGCTCCAGCAGAACATGGTCCTGCTTCCTGAATGATGTGGAATGATTCATTCACAAATACTAAGAAATAAGAACAACTACCTAAAAATTCATAGCTTAAACCGTCAAAAGTGGTATAATGAGGATCACCAGAGGATGAACATTTGGCTTCACATTCTTCTTTTGTACATTCCCACTTGCTAGCAACACATTCACTAAGAATTATAAAAAGGTCATTGAGCATAGGAAAAAAATTAATTAAAGAAAGAAAAAAACTTAAAGTGAATAATAACAATCATAATACATTCAGTTAATTTTAAGTGATAAATTGGAAATAAAGCAAGTATTTTCTTTATTAAGATATCATCAATAGAAAGTCCACTCTAAATTTGCTCACCATGCATTGCAGTCTTGAAGGATTCTTGAGCCTGGAGCATATTCTTTGCCATTATGAAAGCAGGGACAGCTTTGTTGCGTGACACATTGTCCATCATTTAAAATGGTTCCATCAGGGCAATGGCAACCATCAACACATTGATCATCTTCACAATCATACACTGTATCTTTGCAAGTTTTTGGACAAGATGAACCACAATCTTTGTAGATCATCCCATTTGTACAAGACAAAGCTAGAGAACAATGTGAAATGCTTTGGAATATGCAACATTCAAATTTAATATATTTATTAAATTTTTCTTGTTTTCAAGAGAATGATAAGATTTTAAGGTATGGAGAACAGAATGATTTAGGAAATATAGGGCTGAGCGGAGATACTCAATCATTCAAGAGACTTGTTTCCTCTCTTGAATCTTGTCCACTGCTATAATGCACAATTTTAATACTGGCAACATTGCTGACCTGCTGTGATAGGTTTACAACTCCAAATGTCACATGGTTTGTTTTGAGCTTGCTTTTCTTTGAAGTTATGTTACTGTCAGTTTTCAGCGGACAGATTCTTTTCTTAGATTGTAAATTGCAAATGTTGCTAACATTTTTGAGGAAGTTAAGCAGTACATACATTACGTTTATGATATGGTAGAAGATTCAAAAATATGTGATATTAAAAGTACTAATTTGTAGCATTTCTTGATGTAATTTGGAAACATGTTTGAAAAGTATACTTGAGAACACTGGATCCTTTGGAACCAGGGACTCTTGATCCAGGATTAAGTTTCCTTTAATATGATTTTGCACATGAGTGCATGTTATTTATTCTACTTATTGCTTAATAAAAATGCCATTGTGTTAGAAAATATTGTCCACAGCTAAAGAAAGTTCCCTATTAATAGTGAAAACTTACAAAAAGCTAATGTATGAAAAGTGTTATGTCAACACATTACAAAAAAAAAAAAAAAAAAAAAATAGTCACACCAACTTTTAAATTTACTATTAAGCTTATTCAATGCTTTATTTTTCCAAAATCATTGTTGAATTCGAAAATTAATGTATTTTTCTTTCTTTTCTTGTGAAACACTAGTTTTAGTGAATTTTTGGTCTCAATTTTGAAATGTTTTTACAGTTTATAACAGTAAAACAACAATTTTGCTTGTAACTTATAGTATTTACGTTTAATTTTAAATGTTTTTTATATTCATTCCTGTTTTTACTGAAAAATTGATCAAAATCGATAAAAAAGGATAAGTTTCTTTGGCATATTAGTTATTCCCTTTTACACAGTTGATTTTGTTCAATATTAGTTTTAATTGCTACTGTTTTTTTTTTTTTTTTTTCTTTTGATGAAATAATAAATATTTGACTAAGGGCACCTTTCTTCCCGGATCAAATCTCCTGCAGACCTGGATCAAGTCTCCTTGTATAAAGGAGACGTGATTATACAAGGTTTTTCTTTAAAATATTTCACTAAAATAAATAAATTTTAAAAATGCCACTGCATTTTGATGAGAAAAAGACTGTTCTAAAGAGGTAGCTTGGGATTGTTTAGTTCTATTGAATGAAATTAAAGTTATAAGCTCCTACAAAAAGGGGGATCAACTGTCCCCAGTCTCCCCTACTATCGTACACCAAAATTGCTTGCTAGGGTACAATCTTTGCAATTTTTATTACTCTTATGAAAATAAGATAACCTTATAAAATTGACTAATCTTTTTTGAAAGAGGAAAATACATAAATTTCTGCTAAATAGAAAGTGTAGAGAAAAAAGTAAGCTTGAAAATGAACTGAAGTATATGAAAGTGGTATGCATTGAAAAAGAATGATTAAATAAATAAATGATAAGAATTATTGGACATCCTTCTTTTACTAATAAAGAGCTTTGCAGAGTTTAGAGTAGTTTTGATTACCGTATTACCCAGCATTATCCGGCATGCCATAAACAAGTGATATTGACCAGCATGGCAGGAAATTCAAATTTTCTGACATGCCGGATGATTCGAGGTTTATTTTGCAACAAAACAAAAATAAATTTCCCCCTTCAGTTTCAATCAGAAAGCAAACCACAGTAAGAAAAAAAAATGATAAATCCTGAAAGTAACATTTTTTCAAAAAAAAAAAAAAAAAAATGTGTATTGCATATAATATGCGCTTGTTATTTATGGTAGGTTATGATGCATGGATTTAATTATATGCCAATAAAGTAATCAATTCAGATACAATCATTACTGTGTGATTTGTTCATAATATTTTAAAATAAATTATTTTAGGTTCTTTTTAGAGGGACCTATATTTTTATTTATTGAATAGCTATGGTAAATTCTTTAGCACTGCTTAGGGGTAACTTACAGTATAAATGTTTGCTTACTTAGTTTTAATTTAATTTTTATAAAATTAATAGCATTCTCATACCCGGCATTGCTCGGGTAATGGAATTAGCAGGGATAAACAGTGCTTGGTGCACCTAGTTTCGAAAATCCCCTATAATAATTACTTATTACCTATAATTTTTTCTAACTTTGGGAGGATCCTGGGGCCCCTGGACTCTTTATATGTATGCCCTTGTTCTTAACCAATCTTTAACTGTTATTAACGATCCTTTTAAAGTATTGATTATCTTTGCAAACGCAGGCCATCCACATTTTATTGTTATACCTATGTTTAAGCAAGAACTTCTTTGTATACAACATTTTTAGTTTTTTTTTTTTTTCTGGCGCTAAAATTATTAAGCTGCTTGATGAACTGACTTTGGAGCAAGCTACATAAAATTGGCCGTGTTGAAAAAAGTCTCTTAAATCGATCCCTGCTACTTTTAATGTCTGTCCTTGTGACTTATTAACGGTTATTGCAAAACAAACTATTACAGGAAACTGCACTCTTCTAAATTCAAAAGGATAGTCCACCTGTGATGATGTTCTCAAAAACTGAAGTAGTTTTGAAGAAAATGAAAGGAAAGACTGAAACATTATTATTTGACTTGAGAAAAGCCTCGAAGAATCATGTGAGAAACAAAAACAATATCAAATTTAAAATTCGCTATCGACCAAAAGTTGAGATGAAGTACTGAATAATGATTTTAATGGAGGAAAGCCTCCGAAAATAAGGGATTTAAATTTCAATGACAGATTTTAATTTCACAGAAATTAAGAGGTTTTGATTAATTTCTCCTGAACTAATTGAAAATTTAAAAAATCCTTTCTTAGTGGATACTTTCGTAATCATGTGGACATGCCTGCCAAATTTCAAGTCTGAGGCTTCAGCGGTATTGGCTATGCGTTGATATATATATGTTATCTCAGGACATTGATTTTTATATATTAAGACTAGAGGACCGGAAAGACGTTGTTCTCTTCACACTTTGCAAATTGAAAAGTTAAAAAATTTCTATATACTGTCAAGTGTTTGAAGCGTTTTGTTGAAAAAAATAAGTAAAAAACTAACTACCCATCCAGAACAAATGGGAACTCCCGCTGCAACATCCCCCATATGAAAAAGAATGAAACAATCGAAAGGATATCATTTAAAAAAAAATGATAAAGGTAAAAACAGTTCTCTGAATAAGCGAAACTCACTCATCCCTCCCACCCCTTTCGATGTAAAATAAACATTCCTTAACTAAAATGACTAAAAACTCTTTAAAAACGAAAAACAATTTTTTGCAATTTTAAATATTTTGCCAAATAAACAAAAAATACAACAAATTACATTAACAGTAGCTTTAAAATGTAAACATATGACCACGTAACTTTATTGTTTATAGCCAAATTCGCCAAGCAACCACGTTACTGTAATCCAGCCGATCAGTGAGCGAAGCCAACTCCGATCGATTAGCGGTCAGATCTTTTGAACGAAAAAATTTAAAACTTCATATATTGCCTAATTTGTCCATTCCACCAAAGATAAAGACCTTCCACTCCACTGATCTTTTGTTTAAAGAACTACCCTGTTGTAATTTATCTGGTCGAAAATAAAATTTGTTTCATCTTTAAATTCCATCATCTTTTCCTTTAAGAATGTACTGATTAGTTAGATAACCCTTAAAGTATTCTTGACATTGGTGCCAAAACTCAGATGGATTTCAGCCGAGAAACAAATAGTACTAGGTACAGTACTTTCTGATCATTTTTTTAGGAAAATCAAAGCACCGATCCGGTCACATGGTTCCACTACGACGACAGAACACACGTCTTGAGTGAACCTTCCGGTACTTTACTTTAAAATATATCACGGGACCTAAAATCGTTCCTTTCAAGAAATGAAGGCTTCACACTCTCTACGTTTTGTTCTGTTCTCAATTGAAATATCACAGTAGGAAATTTCATTACAAAAAGCAGAGCTGGCTTTCTTATTGTCCTTTGGCAACAGGTTAAATATTTATTTCAGTTCTCGCTCAACAATAGGTTATAATAAATATTAGTCATTTGGGAGATATAACCATCCAATGTTTAAATTAATTAATTAGTTAGTTAACAAAAACGCTTCCGATTCGATCCATCGCGCTTCAAAACCATGCTTTCCACAACTTAATTACACACAAAAAATTTGATCAAAATCGGTCCAACCATTTAAAAGCCTTATGGTGACAAACTTCCGCACAGAAGATTTTTATATATTAAGATGCGTTATTAAACAATATTTTTCTTGTTAAAATAGCAAATGACATTGTTAGTAACTATTTTTACAAAATTAAACTATTAATATTAATAAGATATGTATAGAACTTATATTCATTTTTAAGCTGAACATATATTTTCTTATCATTATTTTTTTTCCTAACCTTGATTTCCCCAGCATGCCGGATAATGCGGGGTAATACGGTGAAAAAATGGTTACAAAGTTTAACATTATTAGATTAACTAAAGTTTAAAAAAATAAATAAATACAATACTAATCAATGTTTCTGTAAGTGTATTCATAGGACACAGAGAACAAAAAAAATTTTATACCACTCAGTTGGAATATTAGAATCCATGCAATGGGTTGTTTAACTATCATTAGCACCATTATTTTCTGTGAAATTAAAATCTGTCATTGAAATTTAAATCCCTTATTTTCGGAGGCTTTCCTCCATGGTAACTCAACTATTAATTTATTAAAAAAGGATTAATAAATGCCTGTACACAACAAATGATTTCGTGTGTGAGTTCAATCAGTACTTCGAACGTAAATATTTAAGAGTAACAGAAATTATCAAACTTACGACACAGATTTTCAGCTCTCCATCCACCATTAATTGTTCCACCAAGCTGAATACATTCCTTGAAATATTCAGCTAATGAGTCACAATAACAGGAACTTTCTGGCAAGGTACAACTACAATGATCCATTTTGCAAGCCTCATAATAAACATTTGCATCAATGAGCTGAAATCAGTACAAAATATTTATGACCTTATGAAATGTATTACATCATTCAGATTTGAAAAATTAATAAAGTGGAAATTTTGAATTTTTGTTCAACAATATACAAAATACAGTATAACTTTGATTTAAAGACATCCAATTTAACGATTACCTCCATATCATCATACATTTTACTGGTCTGGATGAAATAGCATTGAATGTATATGCTCCTCAATTTAACAATATCCTTGATTTAATGATAACTTACTTGCATCCTTTGACAATCGTTAAATCAAGGTTATACTGTACAATTTTGAGCTTTTTCCTAAAAACTAACATTTTTCAAGGTTCAATTTCTTTTGGTCAGGAAAGCTTTGATACATGCCTTCTGCTGAACTACCTGCATTGTTTTTGCATTCCTGTCTATATTTTTATCGCCATTCAAAAAATAAAATAATAATAAAATTCAAAAAGTTGTAAAATAAACAAATAAATAAAAGTTTACATCAAGAACTAATCTTTTCGCTTGGAAACTATAATTTTTGGGGAAAATTATGGTCATGAAGACCCAGCTCATAAGAATTTAGACCATTAAAATTTTCTTTTATAAATAAAACTATTATAACTTTAAATCTCGACTCAAAATAATCCAGTGTTACATCAACATACAACACAAAAATTCCTAGCTAATCATGCTGACTACTTAAAAAGCCTTAGTTATTTTACTTGAAAGATATATGGATAAAGCCAGCCTGCCAGAAATTCTAAAAAAATAGATGCATAAATAAATAAATAAATAATAATAAAAGTAAATTAATAAATGCAAAAATAAAGTAGATTTAATTTAAGTATTTGTCCATTAATTTATTTAATTGACACTTGAGGGTATTAAATTTTAATTTAAATGTTTAAGTTTCCAAAAGAAAATAATAAAAATGCACATCATATCGAATCAAATAAAATTTTATTGAAATGTATCTAAACATGAGTGGAATTAGTATACCTGGTGACAACTAGAGAATTTCTCACTGAAAATAACACCACAAAGCTCATCAGCTTTCCTTGCTTTTTCTTGATTTGTGATGCATGAGTCTTTAACCACAGCTTTATTCAAACATTTTTCTGAAATTATACATAGATAAATAAAAAGATTTAAAAACTATGTAGTAGTAAAAAAAAAAAAAAAACTTGGACAAGAAAATCATGTAAATACACAGGGAAGATACTGTATTCAACTTTTCAGAATATTTAAAGGATATTCTCATTAATTTAACTTGGGAAACTTATACCATTGTCAGATGAGATGCCTTTAACACTAGAAGCGCCACCATATAATCGTTTATTGAGCATTAAAACACAGAAATAAAATAACAGAGAATAACATGGAGGATATTGAGGGTCATCTTGATGGTCAGGGACTTAAATAAATTGAACCACATTAACCAATTTTAACTGCCGCCACCTAATTTGGTATAAAATAGATAGCAATGTAGCACTTAAATCAATTATGTAACTAAATTATTTTTTTAAAAAGTCATTACATCCTTATAAATATATATACTGTCAGCCCTGCTTAGTCGAATATCTTCGGTTCCAAGAAATATTATTCGATAAAGCGGGGTATTTGATTAAGCGGGGAAATTTCATTTACCTTTCTTTATTTACAACATTTGTCTTAAATCGTAATAGTAATAAATCAATAGCTATATAAAGGAAAAATTAATGTTATTGCAAAAAAGTTTTTGAAACAAGCTAAATAAACAAAAAAATAGTTCAATAGTTAGTATGCAAATTACAAGTACATATAAAAATTATAAAAAGTAAATTACAACTTAAGTTATGAAATTGTTGTTTTGGCAGTTTTTTCGGTACATTATTTTTTGAAAATTCCATAATTGGGGATTGCTTACTCAAGGTCATTTGAGAATACTTTTCTGACTCGCTTTTCCCCCTCCTCATCTACCGTATCTTACATTTAATATTTATCAATTTATCATTGACTAAAATGTGTA
Organism: Uloborus diversus; assembly: GCF_026930045.1. Taxonomy (NCBI): domain Eukaryota; kingdom Metazoa; phylum Arthropoda; class Arachnida; order Araneae; family Uloboridae; genus Uloborus; species Uloborus diversus. The sequence goes on from NC_072731.1 coordinate 202,090,967, forward strand.
TATTTATGTTATTTCATTTAATTATCGACTTTTTTTTTTTTGTAAGGCCAAAGAAAAAATAAATTTGATAGAATGAGGTCGTGTCCAAAATTTTAAAAGTATTTTTTTCTGAAAGAGCATGTTTAAAAACATAGGATCTGACCATTTTTTAAATAATTTCACTATATTTAATATTTAAAAAAAATTACTTTAATCAGTGCACTTTCATTGTTGACGCTTCTGCCGATGACATCACAAATGAAGAATTGCCATTCACTGTTGCCATTCACAGAGCACAACATATAATTTGCATCTTTACTCACATGTACTGACAACGATATGGGTGATAGCAAGCTTAGAGTGCAACATTTAATTTGCTTCTTGATTATCATAAAGCGGAAACGCGGCAGACAGATGTGCCAAAGTACATCATTTATGACGTCATAAAGAAAATACTTGTTTGAAAAATCGGACATTTAAAGAAATTAATTAAAAAATAACTGTTGGGAAAATGAAAGTATTTTCTAAGTTCATGTTTTTTTTTATTTTTTGTTTTTTGTTTTTTGCTTATTCTATCAATTTCAGTGACTAAAAGTAGTACTTTTGACTGAAGGAAACAACCCCATTGTGGAACCGTTTTGATAGAACATAAATGTTGTTTTTTTTGCCCATTTTCAGTGATAAATATTACTTTATATTTTAATGTCAACAATTGTTCTTACTTAATTTCTTTCTAATTTATTGAAAAATTTTCTCAACAAAAATATTTGCGAAAGCTGAATAGTATTATTCGATAATCTGAGGAAATTATTCAATTAAGCGGGGATCTTTAACATTGCGTCTATGGGGAAATATTCGGTTCCGGGAGGTTTTATTCGTATAAGTGGGGTATTTGTTTATTTGTTACTCTATTAAGCAGGTCTGACAGTAATAGCAAATGATCGAATAAAGCTTTTGACGTTGTTAACAATGCAACCTGCTCCACGGCATGATAATTTGATAACATTTTTTTGGTTATGTTTAACATGCAAGGAAATGCTTTATTTTGACGAGGTAGAACTGGATCCAGTATCTTAACTGTTTTACTGGTAAGACTACTTTTAGGAGAATGAAGAAATGAAAAAGTAGTCAACAATGAACGCTATCTACTGAAGTTTAGGGTCACTCCACTGGAGTTATAGTTAAAATTTCAACAATTAAAATATCACCAAAGAGGCAATTGCTTCATTCAAATGTAGAAGCAATTTTCACCCGTTATACCTTGACGGGCCATTTTCTAGTATATATATATATATATATATATATATATATATATATATATATATATATATATATATATATATATATATATATATATATATATTTCTCATTTGGAAGAAGAGTGCCACAATACGAAGAAATGGATTTTTACAAGAGAAGCATCGCTTCTCCTGTAAAAATCCATTTGATTATTACAGGAGAAGCGTTTATATTTGAAGTTGAACTCTTTAGTTAGTTTAATTTATATTTGAAGTTGAACTCTTCAGGCAATTTGAATTAAGAAAAGTAAGCTTGCTGTGCCCCCCCAGTGGTTAATATTCGAATAAAAATCTGCCATTATTTTCCAAATAGGATAAGGTCCTTTATAGGCCTTAAAGCGAAAAAAAAGAGTGCCAAAATACGAAGAAATGGAATTTTACAGGAGAAGCGTTTGAAGTTGAACTCTTCAGGCAATTTGAATTAAGAAAAGTAAGCTTGCTGTGCTCTCCAGTGGTTAATATTTGAATAAAAATCTGTCATTATTTTTCAAATAGGATAAAGTCCTTTATGGTCCTTAAAGCGAAAAAAAAGAAAATTTAAAATTTTCACACTCTACTTCCAAGTGTGCGATATATATATGCTAAATTAAACATGAAAGAAAAAAAAATATTTTGAAGAAAAACAATTTTAGTCTAAAAAAATCAAATAATAATCCTGCTTTCAGTTCATTAAAAACCAACAATTCTTCAAAGTTCGAGCAACATCTCATCATCAGCCATGATTTCACTACAGTATCTGTCAGGTTTCCGGTACATAAAAAACTCACTAAAACTCTTAAGAAATATGTAAAATATTATAGCATAAACATTCAATAAATCCATATGCAGTGCTAAAGTAAGGAAAATTTTTAAGGAACAAACCTTGGTATTTTGGAGGACTTACCAAAAAAAAAGTCCAAAACCAATTCGCTTTAAATTTGCATTATTTTTACAAAAAATAAATAAATAAATAAATAAATAAAAATGAGGGGACGGATTTCCCCCTGTTCCCCTAACATATGACCGAATACACTAAACAGTCATATGGGCATGTGTATAACAGAATGCATGCATACATGACAGAGTACATTAAAATAGGAGGTATGTGCTATCAAAATACATATCAATCAAGCTAAGTCCAAATTAATGAGACTGCAAAATAAAGGATATGTTCCATCTAACAATTTAACAATTTACAAGAATGTGAATGTATCCCAAAGATTTGGAAATAAAATTCTTTATGCTGTGATAAGTTGTTGTTTTTTTCAAATTCATTAGTTATGTTACAGCTTTTTTGATACATCAAACATGCTCTAGATGGAAATACTGTGCAGCCAAATTCATAAGAGAAAGTAGATAGCTCAGTGACAAGAAAATATGCTAACAACCTATACTTTAAGAAACTCTGAAGTTAGTAATTGCAGAAGTCTGGAATATTCTTGGTTCCAGACAGTACACTGTAATAAACAATAGAAATTAACTCGGTCATTTGAAATGTTATAGAAATGTATTTTGAGATAGGCCACTTGAGCATACCGAAGTTTTAAAATTTAATTCAGCTTATGTTTTGCAATATTTCAAAGCTAAAAAAGGGGGTGGGGTAATAAATAGACATTTATATCTTGAAAGAGCACTAAATAATTGAAGAACTGTAAACAAATAAAGTGAATCAAAAAACATCCTTTGGAAAAAAAAAAAAAAAGCTCCCAAGAATACTCACCTCCCAAGTTTTCCATATTCCAGCTATTTACAAATCCCTCCACATTGTCAGTAATAGTACCGTCAGGAAGTTCTAGATCATTGAGGATGGAATCATCAAATCTTCCACACAACCCACACGTCTTATTTCTGAGATGATTGTTCACACTCAGGGAAATGCCATTTTTCATGTTCCATTTCAGCCTGAAAAAGTGTTTTGTGTTAATGAAACAAAATCAAAAAAGCTAAAAAAAACTAAATGCAAACATGGGCACCCATATGCAAAACTTTGAGGGGGGGCTCAGATATTTTCCACATGGTTTAGCAGGATATTTTCCTCGTGGAAACTGATTTTTGTACAGAATAGTCATTAAAATTTGACGTTTTAAACAATTTATTCATTAATAGCTGGAGAAGATATGTAATTACATTTTTGCAAGGAAAAAAGTACTAAAAGCAAGGAATTCTCACTTCAAATGGGGGGTGGGGGGTTGAGCATTTACTTGCCCGCCCCCCATATCAACACCCAAGAATGCAAATGAGTTTAAATGTCAACAACAAATATATCCTGTGCAAATTTTTGACATAGAATCAACTTGCATTTGTCTATTCTTGAAAAAAAGAGTGAATTATTATGCATTTTTTGCTTGCATATTTTTACAAGTGAGAATTTTTAAAACAACGTTTAAAGTGTGTACTAAATATATTGTACATTAAAAAGGTAAGAAAAGCAACATTGAAAACAGCTTCACAAATTACAATAGAATTCTAGTTGCAGAAATCATGTGTGGTTTTCAGAATACCTTGCAAATTTGTGTTTCTACCAAGGAAATAATACAGGATCAATACGGACAATTTTGAATGACTTTGATGTGTTTGGGAGAAAATAACTTTATTTTTAAACGAAAACTATATACTAAAAAAATTGTATTAATAGTGCGAAATTAGATGTATTTCATGCTCTATGTTAGAAATTATATGCTTTCTTCCAGCCTTAAATAAGAAGAATTATTCACCATACACAATTACCCTAAGTGCTCATAATGTCCACTATTCATGGGTAAATGTGAGTGCCAACGGGGCAAATACTAAACAAGCTAAGACTGAAGATTGGGTATTTGATTAAAGAATAGCTGATGTTGTTCACCTTTTTCCTCTTTCCACCAAAAATAAGCATATTTCTTTCAAATTAACTAAAACTTATGAAACTGTAAGATGGAAATTAAACTTAAAAAGTAAATGGAATGATGAAAAATACTTTATTAAAGTAAGTATTATGTTTAAAAACCTAAGTTGCACAGTATTAGTCTTAATTGAAGTTTGGAATTTAACACTTTCCATAGCCTACAGGGCTAAAGGAAGAATTTTTCTTTCATCAAACTTAATCTAAAAAATAAAAAAAAAACATTCTGGATTAAGTTTGATCAAGGTTTGGATTAAAAGTGGTATTCAGTTTGATAAGTTTTAATGGCAGCACTAATAGATGAAAAATTGTCTTATTATCAGTTAGGACACAAATATATAGGGTTCATTTAGACGTTTATTCTATTAAATGTATATATACATTTATTTAATTACTTATTTATTTATTGAGTTCTGATGAATTACATACAATGAAATCCTATTACAACGAACAAAACGATTGGTCCTGTTTGAAAACCTATGAAGATAATGTAGAAAAAAATCTTGTTTTAACAAAAGTATTTATTTCAAAAAATTCTTACAATGAAATGTTTTTCACAACGTTAGTTTGAATATTTTTTACTTATTATCTTACTCAGTATTGTACTTTCCAAATATGCTGAAACGTAAGCTGATGTGAGATAGAGTCACTATAGTAGCCTCAATGCGAGACACCAAAAGCATGCATCTAGCCATGCACAGTCAATTTCTGTATGCCAAACGTGAGTCACTCTGCAAATTCGTAAGGGGGTCTGCAAGATTTCAACTTTTCTTGCAGCCACTAAAGTGATGCTCATAAATTAGAATCTTTTAAAATGTCCTATGGAAATAAATCTCTCGTACAAAAGAAAATAACACTTTTTGTGAAGACAATTAATGAAGAAAACGTCTGTGTTTAATATTTTTCTCTTTGTTTTTCCAGAATAAATACTGTGTGAAGTTATATTTTAAATCCTTAGTAACAGTAAATATCGCACATTTAACTATATTAGAGTGTAGATTTGCAAAATTAACACTTTTAAAAAAAGACAAAAAGTTGTAAGGAAATTTCGCTACAACAAAAAATTTTATTAGCCCCTCGGAGTTAATTGTAATGGGATTTCACTGTATATACATTCTTAAAACTATTTATTAAAGTCAATGAAAGCTGGGGGTTCCTCTTTAAAATAATACTTTGTTTTAATACAGAAAGAAAAAGTATGCATGCATTTCCATTATAACAGTTCAAATTCAAAAAAAAAAAAAAAAAAAAAAAAAAACTACTGTACATGGACAATGTTTGTCAAAATAAAGAATAGAAAAGTGTGCCTCAATTTAAAATGAACTAAGTATTCAATTTAACAAGCTTCAAAAAAGTATGATAATCCTATCAAGGCAAGTTCATGAGGATAAATTGTACAAAATTTCTTGAAGCAAAAGTGAAAAAAAAGGATATTTGACACCATAAAACTTATTAACTCACCTAAAGCCCAAAGAACTCTTGACAGTGACATAGTCGGACAGCATTTGAAATAATAGTCCATTGATGACCGTAGGAATGGGCAGCATCTGCAATTCAAACTGAACAGATGGGCCTTCAGGACCACTGGACAGCACATATTGATAGGAGCCAATATAGATAACTAAAGCTACCCTGCAAGATGATGTAGACTCACAGGGTTCCAGATTCTGAATGTGGATTGCATAAGTATTTTGTTCACAGTCTTTAGATAGAAGATAGGAGCAATGTCCTTCAAAACTATAGATGCCACTATCAAAGTTTCGTACATGTGTATTGCCCCACAATGAGCAGGTGCTTTTTGAAGATTTTGCATTGAATTGACCTGCAAATATAATGGCACTCTGATGCAGCACTACTTATTGATAAACATTTTAAAAGCTAAAAAAAATATATAGGAGAATGTGGAGCAAAGTAAAATAGTGAAATATTTAGTCTGCTTTTAACGCCACTTATCCAGTGATATTTTAACTATATAGTAACATATGTAGTCTATTCCAGTCAAGAAAAAAATTATCTCTAAAAATCAAAACATAGGATAAACAAGCAATTTTCAAAAATTGATACTCAAATTGTAATATTTTGTTGTAAATCAAAAATTATTTTGATATTATCAAATGATAAAGTTCTTGTTATTAACATTTTAAACAGTGATTGGGACCTTCTAATAATTGGTGCAGTATTTATTTAGCTAATATTTTGCTTATTTGTATTTTAAATATTTTTCACAATTAGTCAAGTACATGTGCGGCAAAGTGAGATAGTTCATTTTGTTTACTCATTCAATCATTTACTAAATCACTTACATATTCATTTATTAACTAATTTATTTACATTCCTTCTTTTAATAATTGGCTTGTTAATTCATTCTTTCACTTATTTTCTTATGCATTCACACACACTATGTTATTGACTCATTTATTTTCCTCGTACATTAATTATTAGTTTATTGTGTCATTATCTTTTCATTTATTAAATTATCCTTTGTTTTTTCTCATTATTTTGTTCAAAAATAATTTTCACAATCAAATAGAAAATATTTCATTACAAAATCATTTCATTTTTCACTTTAACTTATAAAATAAAAGTGAACATTTTCCACTTTCCTTTAAAGATACAATTGTATTGCCAAAAATTAAAAATAGTGTTTCAATGTAGTTTTATTATAAAAGAAAATGTTCTTTCTTAATATTTTTAACTTATATTTAACCAGGTCTCTCCCTGCCTCTTTTCCAAAATTGCTTTGACTCAAGTTGATTTAATTTTGTTTCTAAATTTTCTATTAAGTTTTAAGGATTGCCATGCTAAAATTTATTTTCCTTTTTATTTAATTTTATTTTTATTGTACTCTAAAAAGTATTTACACTTATAGATTTTTTTTTATGTTTTAAGTTCTTTTCAATTGTTTCTTTGTTAATACCTTTTCAAACTTATGTGTTTCTCCTATGCCTTAAAAAAATACTACTTTGCCATCCAATTTTGCTGCAATCATTTCTCTTTAAGTTTGGTGTAATGTTTTTGCTTTAGTCTAATTTTCTATTGATTAGCTGTTGGAATTGCAATGGTGCAGGGAGAATAAGAAGGAATTCACCCAAATGCTTGGCTTTGTTGATGGCATGTTGTAGGTGTTTACTAAAAAATTTGACTCTGCATCTGTGAGGCATGGAAGTTTCTCTAAGCAGAAAGAGCAAAATGAATTTTTGAAAATGGCACAGCATGAATACAATGGACAAATGTGATAGCTATTGCTCATGAATGTAAAAATGTTAATCTAGTTTTTACTAAGAATGCTGCAGATTTTCCAAAAAAAAAAAAAAAAATCAAAATGAGTGATCATTAACTATCTACTCATCCTTATTTTTTTAAAATTGGTTTGCTTGTTTAAAGTAATAAAGCAAGGAATTGCTGAGGTTTTAGTTTCTCTGAAGATCTTCAATAGAAGTAAATTCCCTAACACATTTATTATTATCATTATTGTATTATTATTTTAAAATCAAATGCCAGTCTGTTACCTAAGATGTCATTAGGCTAAGTGCTCTTCAATATTTTCTACAATGGAATTTCAATAAGATAGTGCAGAACATTCATCTACATGAGTAGCAAGTCATATCTTGTCTGGTTAAACATAAAATGTACACAGGAGAGTCAACAATGTAAAAAACGTAAGAGATAGTATGCAGGCAATGAAACCCAGTCAAAAGTCTAAAAGTAGTCGTCACAATTGCACAAAGAGAATCAGGAACTTTTTTTTTTTTTGTTTTTGTTTTGTGTTCCTGCTCTGTTAAGTTTCCTGTGTCCCTAGCTTGTCAACATTCCCTAACATGAAGATAGTGAGTTCTTTCTGGGTGAGAGAAAAAGCTGCAATGCCATTTGTTATTCTGATATCTTGAAATCAGAGGTAGTGAATGGGGCTTAAAAGTGTGGGGGCAAATTTTTTTTAGGAAGTTAAAGACTATTTTAGGCTATCTTGAGTGATTGGGGTGGGGGGGGGGGGGGTCTGGGGAGCTTTCTGATGTTCTCTTGTGTTTATGTTTTGGAATTGTAGTTTTTAAACACGCCGTTTTTGTAGAGTTTTGTCAACGTTTGGGGAATAAAAAGGAGTTTCCAGGGTTGTCCCCGTAATTTTTTTTTAAAAACTAAACTTTAATTACTAATAATAATAATAAAAACAAAGAAGTTTGGACTGTGTTTGGTAATATAAGGATAATAAAGTCACTTCCTGGAAAAAAAATCTTAAACTGATATCTTAAAGACGCAAATTAAAGCCATCTTTAGCAAACTTAGATCAAGGGGTTTGGGGTTTGCTCCCAGAAATTTTCGTAGTTTAAAACTTTTTTAAAAGACTTTTAAAACGTTATTTCAGACTTTTCTTTTACTGACTTAAAGAGGAACAAAAGGGTTCGGAGGTTCTCCTTATATATATATTTTTTGAACTGATGAAATCCTAGGAATTCAATTTAGAACTTCCTTTGGGGACTTCAAAAAAAATCTCTGGAATTTTTTTTTCTAAGTTGGAGTTTTAAAAATGCAGTACCATGTTATCTAAGGGGATTCTTTTCCTGATTTTCTCCCCTCAAACTGGAGTCTTTATGATGAAAATTTAGGTCATCTTTGAATTTAAAGAAAGGAGGGAGAGTGCTCGGCGATTTTCTCCCAGAAAATTTTCAAAATTGAAGTTTTAAAACTGAAATTTGAAACAATATTTAGTGACGTTCGGTTAATTTCACCCAGAATGGATTGAAATTAAAATCTTAGTGTTGAGAAAATCTTTGATGAAAAAAGTGTGGGGGCAGTCGCCCCCCCCCCCTCGAATGGACCCCACTGCTTGAAACTGATACTAGTAGTATTTTGTCTCCACATCCAGAATACTAGAGCAGGCAATGTACTGAAAGACCGGTTATCAGATCCAGAGACTGCAGTTATGTCCTTGTTATAGACTCATCAGTCTGGAATAAGGAACAACCTAGCTGGAGGCACATGTCATCTCAATGAAGCTGAGAGCGCCAACGAACTCAGTTATTCATTATTCCAGCCTGACGAGTCTATAACAAGGATGCAATTAGTCTATGGATGTGAGAGTCCGGGTGTTGGTATACTTTGCATGTGGATCTATCTTAGCCCTGGCTTTAAGGGCGGTAACTTACTGCTTGGAATACTTGAGAGTTTTTTTGTTTTTTTTTTACAAGGACTTTGACTTTTAGTATGTTTACAGGTGATTAAAGTGAAAAACCAACTTAAATAAAGCACAAATTTTGCTTTATTTACCTTGGTTTTTCACTTTAATCATATTGTAGCACGAAGGTTATTTGATCATTTGTCATTTATGTTTGCAGGTGTTTAAAAAAATGCCAATAGATGTATAGAAACAGAAAATGCTTTTCCTGATCCATTATTTGAATTTTCTCCACAAAACTTGACTGAGAATTTTTTAAAATAAGTTTTGCTTTTAATTTTAATTTTATAAACTATGTTTTAATTAATTTATGATGGTTTTGAAGATTTGATTTTGCCATTAACATTTTCATACTCAAAAGAATGAGAACAATAACAAGCTAAGAGAAAATGTTTATCAGATGACATTAAAAAAGTATCTCTTACTATGTTACTTCATTTGTCATCATTTTTTAAAAAGTTAATTGGTGGTCCTATGGTCTATATTTTTACATCTATCTCTGCTCATCATGGGATATGTCAATCTATTTTACCGTTTCCATTTTTACAACAAACCATTACAGGTGGATACATCCTGAAGGCATTGCGAAAACTAAATTTTCTCTTTTGATCATAGGGTGGAATTCGGAAGTTTGTCCCATTTTATGTTTTCTCAGGGGAACATTTATTATTTAAAATTTCATTCAAATAAGTTTTCTGAAATCAATTTTATGCATGCAGTTTATACACATATAGCTTTTCAAAATTCGTTGAACTTTAGAACAGAGAAATAGGTTTATCATTCCACACAACCATGTCTTCATACATCTTCTTAAGATTTCGTACTAATGAAATTTGTTTAAATTTATAGTTTAATAGCACATTATCAATTTTAAAAAAAGTTTTAAAAAAATCAAGGTTTCTATATTTATCAATGTGTAATAATGATCTGACTTACCTCTAGAAAATTTAATTGAGTTGTGCAAGACAGGAGCTTCAATGACGTTAACTGTAATTTTAAACACAGTGTTTATGCAATATCTACTCATACATTTGGAACTTACATATAATTTTTTCAAAAAGTTATTGTTTAAAATCAATTACCTAATTTAACAACATTCTTTAGCATTAAAATTGTTACTTTCAATTTATAAAATGTATGTTAAAGTTCATTCAACTTACTAATATTATGAGAGAAAAACACATTAAACATAGAGCTAGCTATATATATCTTCGCCTCAGTAGCATTCAGCAACAGTAAGTTATCTAAGCCCAGGGGTATCAGTAATATACATTATACATTATTGTTGCTATGAGGCGACAATATACAGTATATATATATATATATATATATATATATATATATATATATATATATATATATATATATATATATATATATATATATATAATAAAAGTGAAAAATATTGAAAAGACCACACCAAAAGCCCATAGATGCGCAACGCAGCAAAACTAAAAAGCCAAGTAAATATAAAATAAGTAAGCCAAATTCCAAATATTAAACAAATTATATAAAAATAATGATGAAAAAAAGGAAAATTGCAAAAAGCTATTAAATAGGAGAAGATAAAGTATGAATCCAGAGCTCATCAGCCGTGGAGGATTCATTAAATATGGTCAAAAGATCAAAATTTTTAACTATGAAATAAAAGAGAATGTTTAAGCTCTAGTACATGCAATATAGAGTAACATTGGGCAAATGTACCACATGCTAAACTATAAACAATAAACAAGAGCTCAAACCTAAAACTAAAAGCAGGGGGTTTCGCCTCAACTAATTAGGAAAACAAGTTTCAATAATTAGCCAGACGACTGGCATGTTTCTGGAATGATCTTATAGATATGGATTTATTTTTTAATTTCACGTTGACAACTGGAAAGAATTCTATCATGTTGAACATCGGAATGGTTTCTGTTTATATGAATCTCAAGGTAAGATAATTTTGTTATTGTTAGGTACTGTCCCGTGGATTTCTAATTATCAGAACTTGTTTTCCTAATTAGTCGAGGCGAAACCCCCTGCTTTTAGTTTTAGGTTTGAGCTCTTGTTTATTGTTTATAGTTTAGCATGTGGTGCATTTGCCCAATGTCACTCTATATTGCATGCTTAAACATTCTCTTTTAGTTCATAGTTAAAAATTTTGGTCTTTTGACCATATTTAATGAATCCTCCACTGCTGATGAGCTCTGGATTCATATTTTATCTTTTCCTACTTAATAGCTTTTTGCAATTTTCCTTTATTTCATCATTATTTTTATATAATTTGTTTAATATTTGGAATTTGGCTTACTTATTTTATATATATATATATATATATATATATATATATATATATATATATATATATATATATATATATATATGCACAGTCAAGTCTCATTATCAAGTCATCCATTGGAGTCTCAACAAAATGTTGTCAAGAGGAGCAACGTCTCAATTGTATAGCATCAGAATACATAGTAAAACTACTAAGAAAAAATACTTTTACTACTTCACTGGTCTCAAACTTACAGAAAATAGTTTTTCCTTTTAATTTTTCAGAAAGCAGGGCAAAAGCGTTACCTATCCCAATCAACGATATAACAATGGGACCAGGGATTGCACTGTACCTGGTTCCCCATATTAATATTTTTGTTTAAATGATATTATTTAGGACATTTTTTTTAAGTTACACAAACAAAACTTTGAGGTAGAATATTTTCAAAAATTGAGCCAAAAAAAAAAAAAAACATTTAGTTCCCTGAGGTTCATGGAGATGTTAGTTTCAATTGTATAGGAGTAAATTCACACTTAGGTCTATAAGAACTAGCTTGGTAAATTGGCACAATTATCACTTACTTGGAACACATTTGGGAGCAAAACTAGGAACCCAAGTACCATCCAGATTACAATGGTATACATTTTCAGAGTGAGATTCTGAACTTGTTCCTTGAGGGCATTCAAACGAACAGGTTGTTTCTCTTTTTGTATGATTACATGACCAATCTGCTGACACATGCAAATCTTTGATAGGTTCACAGAGATCCAAAGCTATAAAAGATACACTTGTTGGATAAGTAATGTACTAAAATTTGATTTTGACTCATATTTCTTAAAATTTCATTGAAATCATATTGTGTGATTGTGGACCATGACAACAATAAACATGCCTTCTACTTAACTTTGATGGTTAATTAGCAGATAAAATACTCAATAAATAAGATAAATTATTATTTCGTCATAGTGCACTACAAACTAAAACATTAAAATAAAAGTTAGTTTAATTTTTGATTGAAAATTTTAAACTAATGACTTAAATGCAAATATATCAATAAATAAAGTAATTAAACAATGAAAACAATTAACAAAATAAATACATAAATGGAACTTGTAGATTAATAAACATACATACTCAATGAATTCATATTCAAAAACACAAAACTAATTAATTATGTACTAAATGTACAACCATGGTAATTAAATAAGAACATAAGACCATTTTCACCGATGCTGTGCTCCAAAACCGACTCTTATACTAGGGCTTCTCATCAACAGTCAACAGAAAGAGAACATCATCAACAGAATCAGATTTCACCTTTCCAATTTAAAACAGTTTTCTCCATGCAAAATAATAATAATAATAAAGCTTTGATAAAACTTAATATGACATTTTTAGCCTTAATGCCATAATTTAAGGACCTAGAATCCATAACTTATCTCAGAAGGTTGGCAATACTGGAGCATGTTCATATTTCTGCACCTCAAGCCAAACTAGAATAAGTCCAAAAATTGCTATTTTGCATTTATTAGAGCATTTATGTACAATTCTATTCCGCATCAAGCCATATGAACATAATAAAAAAATAAAAATAAAAATAAATAAACCTTTTTAATTATTTACAAGTGTTAAAGGAGTGTAAGTCTCATCCTTTGTATGCACCAGGCAAACATTTTCCTTCTCTCCAGTAAAGTAACAGTTAGCGATTAAGTTATTCTGGCTCCAGTGGCGGATCCACAGGGGGGGGGGGGCGATTGGGGCGATCGCCCCCCCCCCCCCCCCAACAGACTTCGTGGTTTTTTTTTCTTTTTTTTTTTACTATTAGGTTGCATACCAAAATAAATCGTTTTTGTTTGAACACTTTCTGAAGAATAATCTAATTTCTTTTCAAATTCAAAATTTATGCATTAAATTTTTTTCATTTATGCTCAAAATTTAAATGATAAATGTTAAAAATTGAAAGCGTATTTCCTTCTCAGCGTTTGTTTTATATCGTTCGAAGGTGTAATCATTCCTGCATATTTATAACTGGTGCCATACATACGTTTTATTTTTGCTCCAGGGGGGAGGGTATTACATATTCCCTTAATTTGCGGTTTTTTAGTTGATTGATATGAAAATACGGGTTTTTTTCCTCCTTATCTATTTGATAAATTTAATTACTTTATATATAAATGTGAGTTGATGAAGTCAGTAGCATTGCTACGGTGGCGCGGATGGATTTGCCCCAGGTGGCACCCGAAATTGATCTTCAACTTTTTTTGAAAAATTTAAATGCTTCAATTCTAAAAAAAATTCCCCAACATTTCAATTTATATTAAAAATTATTTTGCAGGGCGGGGCTAAGCCGGGTGACACCCCCTAGAGTGTGACACTAAAATGAATATGAGAAATTTCGATGTTTCAATTCTGAATTTTATTTCCAACATGGAAAAAAAATATTTTTTTTCTATCAAACATATTGGTCTCACTAGAAGGGCATTTGAGGCGGCTGGTACTCATATGGGGGGGGGGGGGCGGAGACACCCAAAACGCATGTAAGAGTTCCGGAAAAATGTAAATACAGTCGACGCTCATTATAACGACCACACATTATAAAGACCGTCCCATTATAACGACCAGTGGTAGAAGTCCCAACTTTGTCTCTATAAACTCTATGTTAATTTACTTTCGTTATAACGACCGTTCTGTATCGTCTAATCCAATACAGCGACCGAATCAGCGGACGCTATTTCTTGTGTTCTTTCCAATAAAACAAATTTGTAGCTTAAAATGACATTGATTATTGTTTACGGACATTTGAATGAAGTTTTCAATGTCAAATCCAACTTTAAGATGGGTGGGGGGGGGGGGATTACCATTCACCACAGCTAGCACAGAAAAAATAATGGGAGGAAAAATCGAGAAAATTCCAGATTCCTAAGAAAAGGGAGTTGACAGATGTATTGGTAGTTTGGTGTTTGAATCTAGTATTTTTAAAGATTTGGGGTTCTCCAAGGACTTTTAAATGTTTCTTTGGAAAGCAAGAGAAACACAATTAATCACCTATATCTGAAACAGAAAATAATGTTTTGAGAAAATCACGTCTGCTAAAAAGGCAGACCTCTGTCTCTGGTTTTATCTTCAGAAATTGTTGTGGTAGTAGTAGTAATAGTAGATCTGAAAGTGTGTAACATTTTCCTCCCTATATTTTCTACTTTAAAACTTGTTTAATATTCTGTCATAATATTTTGCATACTACTTTTCTAAACATTCCTATGATAAAAAACATTTGAGCATTTACTTGGGCATGCATGATGACGGTGTACATTTTTTAAATTTATACCTCTTATAACGACCACTCGTTATAAAGACCTTTTTCTCTGGGACGGAGATGGTCGTTATATCGAGCGTCGACTGTACCAACAGAAATTCGCATATGTTTTATAATCTCTCAAATGCATTGGTATCAATACGAGGGAAACGTTTATTTCGGATGATATCCCTCTCGCGGGGGGGGGGGGGACACAATTTTGTTTTGTTTATGAATATTGTATGAACTTCGTTTCTTTCATCGAACATTGAATAAGGTTTTTTTTCGCCTTCGGTTGATGGGGAGGGGTGAGGGGTGATAGCCCAGATTACCACCCCGGTTGACATCCAAGTTTGCTACGCCACTGATTAAATGTAATTTAACAATGCTGTAACAGAATATGGTTTTTTAACAGATCAATTTTTTTTAATTATTAAAAGATCTTTTCTGTCTCTTGTATTTCGCATTTCCTAGTAAAATCTTATTCAAACAAAAGTAAACTACACTTAAAACGTTTTATTTTGATCCTAAATTTATTTTAATACTGGTTAAATAGTGGAAAATTATGTTTTGTATAACGAAAATTAACCGCTTTATTTGCTTCTGGTTCTATCATAAAAGCAATTTTTGTTACAAGATTTATTTCAATATATCTTTATTTAAACTTTTGTTTCGCGTTTTTTACTGCCGCTATTTGTAGTTTTTTCTTCTTCTTTAAACTTAATCTTGTTTAATTGTTTTTATATATCTCGCTTTCAGTTTTAATTTCTTCGCTTTACAAATTATTGTTACTATTGCTAATATAATAAAATTATTATCGTTGTTATTACTGTTATTATTTTGACTTATTTGTGAAACTTCAGTTAATACTTTACAATACAAACTTTTACAATACAATAAACGTTACTTTACAATAAACAATAGTCAGAACTTTCAGTCATCTCCGCGTCATAGACGTTTTATATTTCAGATAACTTTATGTAAATAGTAAATAAGTCCAACTCAGCAGTTTTTAATCGTTTGCTTTTGTGATTTTTTTTCTATTTTATTCAATGCTTTTATAAGATAGAGAGTAAACATGATTTTCCTTTGAATAGAGATGAATAAATAAACTGTGCTTTTTCTTAATCGAATATCTTTTTTTTTCTCAACCTTCAAGAATATTGTGTAATAATATGTATTTTTACCCAAGTAGTAATAAATTCACCTTATGTTTGACTTATTTCTATTGCTATTATTTTTTTCCTTATTATTAGTTTTTTTTTTTTTTAATTTCCTATTTTCTCCTACTTCATTTTCATTCTTTTTTCTTCGAAAAAAAGAATTACATCGGAGTCTGAGAAAGCACGGCAATCGTCCGAGAAGAATCCTTCCTACTCAATACCTTTAAGTAATCGGAACCATACGTTTTTTTCGACCCATGTGTTTACCCCAAGGGAACAACGCGGGTACCGCTTTATACCATTCGTTTCGAAAGCCGCTTTTCCCTCAAAAATCAAGACAAAGACAATTTCGAGGAAAGGAGCTCTTTACCGGTTTTCGTGTCAATTGTCGTCTTGTTCTTATCAGTGGTTTGGACTAACTATCATTTTTTGCGGGAGGAACACTAACACATATCCTACACGTAGTGCTTTATTGAAACGTTTGCTAGTAAAGAGTTGTCATTTGAACTTTCCACCAGTTTTAAAAAGTAATTCTGATATTGTATTTAAAATTTCTTTTATTTGCCGTTTTTAAACATTTAATGCCTCTCATTCTGAAAAAGGCAATTTATTTGCATCCGATATGGGAATAGAATTTTTCTGTTTTGTTTACTGCATTTTATAAAGAGACATATTTTTTTTATTATTAAAACTAATTTAAACATTTTAAAACGAAGCTACGTGCCTTTTGAGAGTGTCAAATGTCATTAAATGCTGAAATACTGACTTAATTTTATTTTTGTATCAATTGTTTTAAATTTTGTAGTTTATATACATAACATTTCCAGCTAATATCTTACTTCTGCATAAATAAGTAAATGAAATATTAGACTAAGGAAAAACTAAAAATTAGTTGTGAGCGTTTTGATTTTACCTTAAAAAATAAATCCATTACTGCTGCAAAGTGTAAATGAAGTATGTATCTTTTGTATATTAATTGTAAATTTTTTATTTATTCATTTACTGTGTTTTTTATTTTGATGTTTTTATTTTCAAAACTGAAATATCTTCGAATGCGCTATGCAATCGAACTTTTCTCAGCTTTCTATTTCGTATGTTATAAAAAGTAAACAAAAGCAAACATTATTTTTATTTTTGTTTAAATCATGAATTGAAATATTTTGAACGAAATTCTAGGCTCAAATGATAGAAGTTAAATGCTGTATTACTATTTTAATTTTTTTTTTTCAAAACTGTTTTAATTTTTGAAATATATACGTATTATTTTTACTTTTCATGTCTGTGTTTATAAGTACGTGAAATCTCAGAATCAACTCATATTGTATAGATTAAGAAATTTGCATTTTCTAACATTTAAATTATTTTCTATATTCAGTCATAAATTGAATTTTCATTAATTTCAAAATATTTCTTTTTCGACAGAAAACTCTCTTTGCAGAATTTGATATTTGAAATTAAAGTACATAAATATTTTTTTCAATCTTTAAAACATAAAAATTTCTGAATAAATATTGAATAAAACAAATTCTATTAGTGAACTTTGGTAGTTGCTTGTTTTCATTTTTTCTGCAATCATTAGACATTATTTTTATTCAAAAATGTATTACCGAGGAGATTCATAGAAATGCCTCATAAATCCATGTCATATCGATCTCTGAAAATCCCACGTTACATTAGAACGGTATTTTTTTTCATTCCATAATAGGATGAGAGAAAATATATAAAAAATGGCGATATAAGGGAATGTATTTCCTTTATTTGTAAGACTCAATTTAAAAGCTCATGAATGATCTTCGCAACGAAATAGCTTTTGTGCGTCCGATACTTTTGAACGCATGTGAGAACGGATGGGATGGAATCATAGGCGGCTCGTGGGGGCAACTGCCCCTTCTTTTCAAAAACAAAGGGGCACTGCCCCTCGGTTTTTCTAACTTCAAAGTTATAGATCGACTAGAAAATACTGGTGCTGATCGATTCACGTGTTTAAAGAAAGAAGAATTGACTTAATAAGGGTACTTTAAATGTTTGTCACGTTTTTTGATGAAGATTAAATTGGAGCTTTGAATCGAAAGAAGGAAGTCTACTGTTGATATTTGTCTCGAGATTTCAGGTCGTGTCCCTAGGTGTTTTTTTTTTTTTTTTTTTGAGACGATCATTTAACCAACAACAAAAATACCATAGCCCAATTTTATAAAATTTAAAATAAAATAATAAATAAATAAATAAGTGCGCTGCCCACATCCCCCCTCCCGTGTCTTCTCTGACCCCCCCTTCCCAAATTTTTTGTGGACCAATCGCCCATGGATAAAATCGCCCCCCCCCCCAAAACAGGCCTCTGGATTTGCCACTGTCTGGCTCTGAGGTACAGATATCACTTGTATTCTATTTTTTTCTCTTTTTAAACTGGAGTTGATCTTGTAATTATTTTTTTGTAATATTTTGTGATTTTTCAAAGGTATATTTACTTGCAGATAATAAATAGTAATAAGTAAAGTATTTGCTTGTTTTTATGCGTAATTATTGTAAAAAAAAATAATATAGAAATTAACTTATACACTAGTTCATTACTTACCAAAGTGTTTTCGGAAAAAAAGTCCGCTCCTAAATTGTTTCAAAATATTTAGCAGTCTGCAGGCCAAAAGTGTTTGAGAAATGCTACCTTATGCTACATACGACTTAGCTTAACATAGATATTAAAGATTTTTGACTTGTTCTACTGCTTTGTAAGTGCATTTATACACTTTTATTAGCAGAATTGGAAGAACTAAGGCCTGTTTTTTGAATGGTTTTGAAATGTCTGATACTTTCAGTAGGGGGAAAATTAAAGACAAACACAGAGCCAAAATTAATGTACTACCCATTAATTATTGTACCCCCACTCAACAGCAAGGAAGGAGTAAAGCCCCCTAAGTACACCACTAAAGGAGTCGTACACCAACCAAAGTCAGGCGAATTGCATGAGCCACCATGACCGTCTATTCTAGTCATCCTGGCGGCTAGTATTTTGTTAAAATATCTCTTTATCTTTACTAATCATAATAGTGAAAGTCTCTCTGTCTGGATGTCCGGAGGATGTCTGGATGTCTGGATCTCTGTGACACGCATAGCACCTAGACCGTTTTTCCGATTTTCATGAAATTTGGCACAAAGTTAGTTTGTAGCGTGGGGGTGTGCCCCTTAGAAGCGATTTTTCGAAAATTCAATGTGGTTCTTTTTCTATTCCAATTTTAAGAACAAAACTATCATAAGATGGACGAGTAAATAACAAAATTATCATAACGTGGAACCGTAACATGGGCACAAGCCAATTGGCGAGATACGAAATTATCATAACGTGTAACCGTAACATGGGTACAAGCCAATTGGTGAGAAAATTCACCATACATTATTTGTAAATATACAGGCGAACCAAAAGACCTTTAAATTTTTCTATTACGGGCAAAGCCGTGCGGGTACCACTAGTAGTAAATAAAAGTAAGGTTTCTAAGAAATTCTGGAAGGAAGTCTGTGGCAGACCTGCGTCCAGGAGACCTCATAGCATCTACAGCCTTGAAATTTTTTACAAAATTACTTCTAGCCCCGGGGGTGTGCACCTGGGGTTTTATTTTTTACTAGTGGTACCCGACGGCTTTCCCCGTAATAGAAAAATTAAAAGGTCTTTTGGTTCACCCATATATTTACAAATAATGTATGGTGAATTTTCTCGCCAATTGGCTTGTACCCATGTTACAGTTCCATGTTGTGATAATTTCGTATCTTGCCAATTCACTTGTACCCATGTTACGGTTCCACGTTATGATAATTTCGTAATTTACTCGTCCATCTTATGATAGTTTTGTTTTTAAAATTGGAATAGAAAAAGAACCACATCAAATTTTCGAAAAATCGCTTTGAGGTGCACATTCCCATGCTACAAACAAACTTTGTGCCAAATTTCATGAAAATCGGTCGAATGGTCTAGGTGCTATGCGCCTCACAGACATCCAGACATCCTCCGGACATCCAGACAGAGAGACTTTCAGCTTTATTATTAGTAAAGAAAATTTGAATTAGTTTTTTTGTAAATAATTTTTTAAGCTCAAAAATTGAGTAAATTGCCTATTAATGGGGGGGGGGGGAATTACTTGCACATATTATTATTATATATCTTTGGAAAGGGTAGAATTTTCCACGTTCTGCGCAATTTTTTTCAATGCTCTAACTTAAATACGGCGGGAGTTATTTGCGTTTTTAGCTTGAACTGTTTTAGGCTTAGCTAAATTTAAGCACTACTTTCTTTATTAAATCTATCAGTAAAAAGCGAAGGAATTGTCCCACAGTTTTCTGTTTGACACTACTGAAAATAACGACATTTTTTACTCCAGGTCTAACTTGACCTATGGTCTAAAAACTAAAATTCTATCTCCAAAAGAAAAAAGGTTACAAGTCATTAAAAATCAAGTTTGAATAATCTCACATCAATTAAAATTATTGATGTTTTATTTGGCGTTGCTATAGTTACATCTTTTCAATTCGCATGTTTCTTCTTTCTTATTCACAAACTTTAAGAGTTTCGTTTTTAACGTAAAATCTTAGGCTCAACTCAATTCAAGCATCGAGCAAAATAGATTATTAGAGACCATGAGATGAAAGCGACTTTTCAAACGTACAAAACTGCAGTTTTCCAATGCTCAGGAGCCCCTTAGCCCTTACGGCTCTGCAAGTTGGTACAAGGTATTTTGAAACCCGGGAAGGGGTGCTCTTTCTCCCAAAGGGAGCTGGCTCATAATGCACTTTCAACCTGTTTCTTTCTACTTGACGATTTAAATCCTTGCGACTCAAATAAGATTGCAAAGCAATCTTCGGGGGTTGGTGAGCGTTAGCGAGCAGGGGTTTCAGAGTCCCCAAGTGATTTTAAAAAAAACAATACATACATAAATTATGAATTCAAGCACTGTTGAAAATTGTATACCTACCAAACTGACATCTATCACCACGATATTTAGCTGTACACACACACTGGTTTCCATCAATGCATTCACCTTCATTTTCACAAGATGGAATGCAAATTGCTATTAAAATGAAAGAGAGAAAGAGATTTAACTGGAAAATATTTAATAACAGCAGCACAAATGCTTTAATTTTAGTTGACATACATGATACTGTAAATGTGTAGCCCACACAGACTATGTTTAATGATTTTTTTTGCAAATTAAATAAATTAAATATTAGTAAAAAACAAAACGTTATCAAGAGAACTTTGAT